>NW_026622886.1:52160076-52355056 GCF_023065955.2 Ursus arctos
GGGATAGCGTTCGTTTTCAGGTTAGGGTTTGGATTCGGGTTAGGGTTAGGGTTCGGGTTCGGATAGGGTTAGGTTTCGGGTTCGGGTTCGGGTTCGGGTTCGGGTTAGGGTTAGGGTTAGGGTTAGGGTTCGGGTTAGGGTTCGCATTCGGGTTAGGGTTAGGGTTAGGGTTAGAATTCGGGTTAGGTTTTGGGTTAGGGTTAGGCTTTGGATTCGGGTTCGGGTTCAGGTTAGGGTTAGGGTTAGGGTTAGGTTTCGGCTTAGGTTTAGGGTTCAGGTTAAGGTTCGGGTTTTGGTTAGGGTTCGGGTTTGGGATTTGGTTCGGTTTCCGGTTAGGGTTAGGGTTAGGGTTATGGTTAGGGTTCGGGTTAGCGTTAGGGTTAGGGTTAGTGTTAATGTTTGGTTTAGGGTTAGGGTTAGGGTTAGGGTTCAAGTTAGGGTTAGGGATCGGGTTCGGGTTAGGGTTAGGGTTCGCGTTCAGGTTAGCGTTAGGGTTAGGGTTAGAGTTCGGGTTAGGGTTTGAGTTAGGGTTAGGGATTGGATTCGGGTTCGGGTTCAGGTTAGGGTTAGGGTTAGGGTTCGGGTAGGGTTAGGGTTAGGGTTCGGGTTATGGTTAGGGTTAGGGTTAGGGTTACAGTTAGGGTTAGGTTTAGGGTTCGGTTTAGGGTTAGGGTTCAGGTTATGGTTCGGGTTAGGGTTCGGTTTCGGGATTGGGTTCGGTTTCAGGTTAGGGTTAGGGTTAGGGTTAGGGTTCGGGTTATCGTTAGGGTTAGGGTTAGGGTTACTGTTTGGTTTAGGGTTAGGGTTAGGGTTAGGGTGCAGGTTAGGGTTAGGGTTCGTGTTAGGGTTAAGGTTACTGTTAGGGTTAGGTTTTGGGTTAGGGTTAGGTTTACGTTTATATTTCGTGAATGGTTAGGGTTAGGGTTAGAGTTCCGGTTAGGATTCGGGTTCGGGTTAGGGTTTGGGTTAGGGCTAGGGTTCGGGGTAGGGTTAGGGTTCGGGTTAGGGTTAGGTTTCGGGTTAGGGTTAGAGTGAGGTTTAGGGTTTGGGTTCGGGTTAGGTTTTGGGTTAGGGTTAGGGTTAGGGTTACGGTTAGGGTTAGGGTTACGATTCGGTTTCGGGTCGGGTTAGGGTTAGGGTTAGGGTTCAGGTTAGGGATAGGGTTAGGGTTAGGGTCGGGTTAGGGTTAGGCTTAGAGTTAGGGTTTGGGTTAGGGTTCGGGTTAGGGTTAGGGTTCGGGTTAGGGTTAGGGTTAGTGTTAGGGTTAGGGTTCGGGTTAGGGTTAGAGTGATGTTTAGGGTTTGGGTTCGGGTTAGGTTTTGGGGTAGGGTTAGGGTTAGGGTACGGTTAGGGTTAGGGTTACGATTCGGGTTCGGGTCGGTTTAGGGTTAGGGTTAGGGTTCAGGTTAGGGATAGGGTTAGGGTTAGGGTCGGGTTAGGTTAGGGTTCAGGTTAGGGTTATGGTTAGGGTTAGGGTGAGCGTTAGGATTAGGGTTAGGTTTCGGGCTAGGGTTAGGGTTCGGGGTAGGGTTACAGTTCGGGTTAGGGTTAGATTTTGGGTTCGGGTTCGGTTTTGGGTTCGTGTTAGGGTTAGGTTTCCGTTTCGGGTTAGTGGTCGGACTAGTGGTAGGGTTTGGTTTCGGGTTAGGGTTCGGGGTAAGGTTAGGTTTCGGGTTCAGTTTCGCAGTAGGGTTAGGGTTAGGGTAAAGTTTGGGTTAGGGTTCGTGTTAGGGTTAGGGTTAGGGTTAGGGTTAGGGTTAGGGTTCGGGTTAGGGTTAGAGTTAGGATTAGGGTTCGGTTTAGGCTTTGGGTGAGGTTTAGGGTTTGCGTTTGGTTTAGGTTTAGGGTTAGGGTTAGGTTTAGGGTTAGAGTTCGGGTTAGGGTTTGGGTTAGGGTTAGGGTTTGGATTCGGGTTCGGCTTCAGGTTAGGGTTAGGGTTAGGGTTCGGGTTAGGGTTAGGGTTAGTGTTAGGGTTAGGGTTCGGGTTAGGGTTAGAGTGAGGTTTAGGGTTTGGGTTCGGGTTAGGTTTTGGTTTAGGGTTAGGGTTAGGGTTCAGGTTAGGGATAGGGTTAGGGTTAGGGTCGGGTTAGGGTTAGGCTTAGGGTTAGGGTTAGGGTTCGGTTTAGGGTTAGGGTTCGGGTTAGGTTTAGGGTTAGTGTTAGGGTTAGGGTTCCGGTTAGGGTTAGAGTCAGGTTTAGGGTTTGAGTTCGGATTAGGGTTAGGGTTAGGCTTAGGGTTAGGGTTAGGATTACGATTCGGGTTCGGGTTGGTTTAGGGTTAGGGTTAGGGTTCAGGTTAGGGATAGTGATAGGGTTAGGGTCGGGTTAGGGTTAGGGTTCAGGTTAGGGTTATGGTTAGGGTTAGGGTGAGCGTTAGGATTAGGGTTAGGTGTCAGGCTAGGGTTAGGGTTCGGGGTAGGGTTAGAGTTCGGGTTAGGGTTAGCTTTTGGGTTCGGGTTCGGTTTTGGGTTCGTGTTAGGTTAGGTTTCCGTTTAGGGTTAGGGGTAGGATTAGGGGTAGGATTTGGTTTCGGGTTAGGGTTCGGGGTAGGGTTAGGGTTCGGGTTCGGTTTCAGAGTAGGGTTAGGGTTAGGGTAAAGTTTGGGTTAGGGTTCGTGTTAGGGTTCGTGTTAGGGTTAGGGTTAGGGCTCGGGTTTGGGTTCGGGTTAGGGTTAGTGTCAGGGTTAGGGTTCGTTTTAGGGTTAGGGTGAGGGTAGGGTTTGCGTTCGTGTTAGGTTTAGGGTTAGGGTTAGGTTTAGGGTTAGAGTTCGGGTTAGGGTTTGGGTTAGGGTTATGGTTTGGATTCGGGTTCGGGTTCAGGTTAGGTTTAGGGTTAGGGTTAGGGTTAGGGTTAGGTTTCGGGCTAGGGTTAGGGTTTGGGGTAGGGTTAGGGTTAGGTTTAGGTTTAGGTTAGGGTTAGGGTTAGGGTTAGGCTTCGGGTTAGGGTTAGGGTTAGGGTTAGGGTTAGGGTTCGGGTTCGGGTTAGGGTTAGAGTGAGCTTTAGGGTTTGGGTTCGGGTTAGGTTTTGGGTTAGGGTTAGGGTTAGGGTTACGGTTAGGGTTAGGATTACGATTCAGTTTCGGGTCGGGTTAGGGTTAGGGTTAGGGTTCAGGTTAGGAATAAGGTTAGGGTTAGGGTCGGGTTAGGGTTAGGCTTAGGGTTTGGGTTAGGGTTAGGGTTCGGGTTAGGGTTAGGGTTCGGTTTAGGGTTAGGTTTAGTGTTAGGGTTAGGGTTCGGGGTAGGGTTAGAGTTCGGGTTAGGGTTTGATTTTGGGTTCGGGTTCGGTTTCTGGTTTGGGTTAGGGTTAGGGTTAGTGTTAGGGTTCGAGTTAGGATTCGGGTTAGTGTTAGGGTTAGGGTTAGGGTTAGGGTTAGGGTTAGGGTTCGGTTTAGGGTTAGGGGTCGGATTAGGGGTAGGGTTTGGGTTCGGGTTAGGGTTCGGGGTGGGGTTAGGGTTCGGGTTCGGTTTCGGAGTAGGGTTAGGGTTAGGGTAAAGTTTTGGGTTAGGGTTCGTGTTAGGGTTACGGTTAGGGTTAGGGTTAGGGCTCGGGTTTGGGTTCGCGTTAGGGTTAGTGTTAGGGTTAGGGTTCGGTTTAGGGTTAGGGTGAGGTTTAGGGTTTGCGTTCGGGTTAGGTTTAGGGTTAGGGTTAGGTTTAGGGTTAGAGTTCGGATTAGGGTTTGGGTTAGGATTAGGGTTTGGATTCGGGTTCGGGTTCAGGTTAGGGTTAGGGTTCGGGTAGGGTTAGGGTTCGGGTTCGGGTTATGGTTAGGGTTAGGGTTAGGGTTAGGGTTCCGGTTAGGGTTAGGGTTAGGGTTCGGGTTAGGGTTAGAGTGAGCTTTAGGGTTTGGGTTCGGGTTAGGTTTTGGGTTAGGGTTAGGGTTAGGGTTACGGTTAGGGTTAGGATTACGATTCAGTTTCGGGTCGGGTTAGGGTTAGGGTTAGGGTTCAGGTTAGGGATTGGGTTAGGGTCAGGGTCGGGTTAGGGTTAGGCTTAGGGTTTGGGTTAGGGGTAGGGTTCGGGTTAGGGTTAGGGTTAGTGTTACGGTTAGGGTTCGGGTTAGGGTTAGAGTGAGGTTTAGGGTTTGGGTTCGGGTTAGGTTTTGGGGTAGGGTTAGGGTTAGGGTTAGGGTTAGGGTTCGGATTAGGGTTCCGTTTAGGATTAGGGTTAGGGTTAGGGTTCGGGTTCGGGTTAGGGTTAGGGTTCGGGTTCGCGTTAGCGTTAGGGTTAGGGTTAGAGTTCGGGTTAGGGTTTGAGTTAGGGTTAGGGTTTGGATTCGGGTTCGCGTTCAGGTTAGGGTTAGGGTTAGGCTTCGGGTAGGGTTAGGGTTAGGGTTCGGGTTATGGTTAGGGTTAGGGTTAGGGTTACAGTTAGGGTTAGGTTTAGGGTTCGGTTTAGGGTTAGGGTTCAGGTTATGGTTCGGGTTAGGGTTCGGGTTCGGGATTGGGTTCGGTTTCAGGTTAGGGTTAGGGTTAGGGTTAGGGTTCGGGTTTTCGTTAGGGTTAGGGTTAGGGTTACTGTTTGGTTTAGGGTTAGGGTTAGGGTTAGGGTGCAGGTTAGGTTTAGGGTTCGTGTTAGGGTTAAGGTTACTGTTAGGGTTAGGTTTTGGGTTAGGGTTAGGTTTACGGTTATATTTCGGGTATGGTTAGGGTTAGGGTTAGAGTTCCGGTTAGGATTCGGGTTCGGGTTAGGGTTTGGGTTAGGGCTAGGGTTCGGGGTAGGGTTAGGGTTCGGGTTAGGGTTAGGTTTCGGGTTAGGGTTAGAGTGAGGTTTAGGGTTTGGGTTCGGGTTAGGTTTTGGGTTAGGGTTAGGGTTAGGGTTACGGTTAGGGTTAGGGTTACGATTCGGTTTCGGGTCGGGTTAGGGTTAGGGTTAGGGTTCAGGTTAGGGATAGGGTTAGGGTTAGGGTCGGGTTAGGTTAGGGTTCAGGTTAGGGTTATGGTTAGGGTTAGGGTGAGCGTTAGGATTAGGGTTAGGTTTCGGGCTAGGGTTAGGGTTCGGGGTAGGGTTACAGTTCGGGTTAGGGTTAGATTTTGGGTTCGGGTTCGGTTTTGGGTTCGTGTTAGGGTTAGGTTTCCGTTTCGGGTTAGTGGTCGGACTAGTGGTAGGGTTTGGTTTCGGGTTAGGGTTCGGGGTAAGGTTAGGTTTCGGGTTCAGTTTCGCAGTAGGGTTAGGGTTAGGGTAAAGTTTGGGTTAGGGTTCGTGTTAGGGTTAGGGTTAGGGTTAGGGTTCGGGTTAGGGTTAGAGTTAGGATTAGGGTTCGGTTTAGGCTTTGGGTGAGGTTTAGGGTTTGCGTTTGGTTTAGGTTTAGGGTTAGGGTTAGGTTTAGGGTTAGAGTTCGGGTTAGGGTTTGGGTTAGGGTTAGGGTTTGGATTCGGGTTCGGCTTCAGGTTAGGGTTAGGGTTAGGGTTCGGGTTAGGGTTAGGGTTAGTGTTAGGGTTAGGGTTCGGGTTAGGGTTAGAGTGAGGTTTAGGGTTTGGGTTCGGGTTAGGTTTTGGTTTAGGGTTAGGGTTAGGGTTCAGGTTAGGGATAGGGTTAGGGTTAGGGTCGGGTTAGGGTTAGGCTTAGGGTTAGGGTTAGGGTTAGGGTTCGGGTTAGGGTTAGGGTTCGGGTTAGGTTTAGGGTTAGTGTTAGGGTTAGGGTTCCGGTTAGGGTTAGAGTCAGGTTTAGGGTTTGAGTTCGGATTAGGGTTAGGGTTAGGCTTAGGGTTAGGGTTAGGATTACGATTCGGGTTCGGGTTGGTTTAGGGTTAGGGTTAGGGTTCAGGTTAGGGATAGTGATAGGGTTAGGGTCGGGTTAGGGTTAGGGTTCAGGTTAGGGTTATGGTTAGGGTTAGGGTGAGCGTTAGGATTAGGGTTAGGTGTCAGGCTAGGGTTAGGGTTCGGGGTAGGGTTAGAGTTCGGGTTAGGGTTAGCTTTTGGGTTCGGGTTCGGTTTTGGGTTCGTGTTAGGTTAGGTTTCCGTTTAGGGTTAGGGGTAGGATTAGGGGTAGGATTTGGTTTCGGGTTAGGGTTCGGGGTAGGGTTAGGGTTCGGGTTCGGTTTCAGAGTAGGGTTAGGGTTAGGGTAAAGTTTGGGTTAGGGTTCGTGTTAGGGTTCGTGTTAGGGTTAGGGTTAGGGCTCGGGTTTGGGTTCGGGTTAGGGTTAGTGTCAGGGTTAGGGTTCGTTTTAGGGTTAGGGTGAGGGTAGGGTTTGCGTTCGTGTTAGGTTTAGGGTTAGGGTTAGGTTTAGGGTTAGAGTTCGGGTTAGGGTTTGGGTTAGGGTTATGGTTTGGATTCGGGTTCGGGTTCAGGTTAGGTTTAGGGTTAGGGTTAGGGTTAGGGTTAGGTTTCGGGCTAGGGTTAGGGTTTGGGGTAGGGTTAGGGTTAGGTTTAGGTTTAGGTTAGGGTTAGGGTTAGGGTTAGGCTTCGGGTTAGGGTTAGGGTTAGGGTTAGGGTTAGGGTTCGGGTTAGGGTTAGAGTGAGCTTTAGGGTTTGGGTTCGGGTTAGGTTTTGGGTTAGGGTTAGGGTTAGGGTTACGGTTAGGGTTAGGATTACGATTCAGTTTCGGGTCGGGTTAGGGTTAGGGTTAGGGTTCAGGTTAGGAATAAGGTTAGGGTTAGGGTCGGGTTAGGGTTAGGCTTAGGGTTTGGGTTAGGGTTAGGGTTCGGGTTAGGGTTAGGGTTCGGGTTCGGGTTAGGGTTAGGGTTAGGGTTAGGGTTCGGGGTAGGGTTAGAGTTCGGGTTAGGGTTTGATTTTGGGTTCGGGTTCGGGTTCTGGTTCGGGTTAGGGTTAGGGTTAGTGTTAGGGTTCGAGTTAGGATTCGGGTTAGAGTTCGGGTTAGGGTTAGGGTTAGGGTTAGGGTTTGGATTCGGGTTCGGGTTCAGGTTAGGGTTAGGATTAGGGTTCGGGTAGGGTTAGGGTTCGGGTTCGGGTTAGGGTTAGGGTTAAGGTTAGGGTTAGAGTTTGGGTTAGGGTTAGGGTTAGGGTTAGGATTTGGATTCGGGTTCGGGTTCAGGTTAGGGTTAGGATTAGGGTTCGGGTAGGGTTAGGGTTAGGGTTAGGTTTAGGGTTACGGTTCGGGTTAGGGTTACGGTTCGTGTTAGGTTTAGGGTTAGTGTTAGGGTTAGGGTTCGGGTTAGGGTTAGAGTGAGGTTTAGGGTTTGGGTTCGGGTTAGGTTTTGGGTTAGGGTTAGGGTTAGGTTTAGGGTTCCGTTTAGGGTTAGGGTTAGGGTTAGGGTTAGGGTTAGGGTTCGTGTTTGGTTGACGGTTCGGATCGGGTTCCGGTTCGGGTTATGGATGGGGTTACGGTTAGGGTTCGGGTGAGGGTTAGGATTAGGGTTAGGTTTCGGGCTAGGTTTAGGGTTCGGGGTAGGGTTAGAGTTCGGGTTAGGGTTAGATTTTGGGTTCGGGTTCGGTTTTGGGTTCGTGTTAGGGTTAGGTTTCGGTTTAGGGTTAGGGGTCAGATTAGGGGTAGGGTTTGGGTTCGGGTTAGGGTTCGGGGTGGGGTTAGGGTTCGGGTTCAGTTTCGGAGTAGGGTTAGGGTTAGGGTAAAGTTTTGGGTTAGGGTTCGTGTTAGGGTTACGGTTAGGGTTAGGGTTAGGGCTCGGGTTTGGGTTCGCGTTAGGGTTAGTGTTAGGGTTAGGGTTCGGTTTAGGGTTAGGGTGAGGTTTAGGGTTTGCGTTCGGGTTAGGTTTAGGGTTAGGGTTAGGTTTAGGGTTATAGTTCGGATTAGGGTTTGGGTTAGGATTAGGGTTTGGATTCGGGTTCGGGTTCAGGTTAGGGTTAGGGTTCGGGTAGGGTTAGGGTTCGGGTTCGGGTTATGGTTAGGGTTAGGGTTAGGGTTAGGGTTAGGGTTCGGGTTAGGGTTAGGGTTAGTGTTAGGGTTAGGGTTCGGGTTAGGGTTAGAGTGAGCTTTAGGGTTTGGGTTCGGGTTAGGTTTTGGGTTAGGGTTAGGGTTAGGGTTACGGTTAGGGTTAGGATTACGATTCAGTTTCGGGTCGGGTTAGGGTTAGGGTTAGGGTTCAGGTTAGGAATAAGGTTAGGGTTAGGGTCGGGTTAGGGTTAGGCTTAGGGTTTGGGTTAGGGTTAGGGTTCGGGTTAAGGTTAGGGTTAGGGTTAGGGTTAGGGTTAGGATTACGATTCAGTTTCGGGTCGGGTTAGGGTTAGGGTTAGGGTTCGAGTTAGGATTCGGGTTAGTGTTAGGGTTAGGGTTAGGGTTAGGGTTAGGGTTAGGGTTCGGTTTAGGGTTAGGGGTCGGATTAGGGGTAGGGTTTGGGTTCGGGTTAGGGTTCGGGGTGGGGTTAGGGTTCGGGTTCGGTTTCGGAGTAGGGTTAGGGTTAGGGTAAAGTTTTGGGTTAGGGTTCGTGTTAGGGTTACGGTTAGGGTTAGGGTTAGGGCTCGGGTTTGGGTTCGCGTTAGGGTTAGTGTTAGGGTTAGGGTTCGGTTTAGGGTTAGGGTGAGGTTTAGGGTTTGCGTTCGGGTTAGGTTTAGGGTTAGGGTTAGGTTTAGGGTTAGAGTTCGGATTAGGGTTTGGGTTAGGATTAGGGTTTGGATTCGGGTTCGGGTTCAGGTTAGGGTTAGGGTTCGGGTAGGGTTAGGGTTCGGGTTCGGGTTATGGTTAGGGTTAGGGTTAGGGTTAGGGTTCCGGTTAGGGTTAGGGTTAGGGTTCGGGTTAGGGTTAGGGTTAGTGTTAGGGTTAGGGTTCGGGTTAGGGTTAGAGTGAGCTTTAGGGTTTGGGTTCGGGTTAGGTTTTGGGTTAGGGTTAGGGTTAGGGTTACGGTTAGGGTTAGGATTACGATTCAGTTTCGGGTCGGGTTAGGGTTAGGGTTAGGGTTCAGGTTAGGGATTGGGTTAGGGTCAGGGTCGGGTTAGGGTTAGGCTTAGGGTTTGGGTTAGGGGTAGGGTTCGGGTTAGGGTTAGGGTTAGTGTTACGGTTAGGGTTCGGGTTAGGGTTAGAGTGAGGTTTAGGGTTTGGGTTCGGGTTAGGTTTTGGGGTAGGGTTAGGGTTAGGGTTAGGGTTAGGGTTCGGATTAGGGTTCCGTTTAGGATTAGGGTTAGGGTTAGGGTTCAGGTTCGGGTTAGGGTTAGGGTTCGGGTTCGCGTTAGCGTTAGGGTTAGGGTTAGAGTTCGGGTTAGGGTTTGAGTTAGGGTTAGGGTTTGGATTCGGGTTCGCGTTCAGGTTAGGGTTAGGGTTAGGGTTCGGGTAGGGTTAGGGTTAGGGTTCGGGTTATGGTTAGGGTTAGGGTTAGGGTTACAGTTAGGGTTAGGTTTAGGGTTCGGTTTAGGGTTAGGGTTCAGGTTATGGTTCGGGTTAGGGTTCGGGTTCGGGATTGGGTTCGGTTTCAGGTTAGGGTTAGGGTTAGGGTTAGGGTTCGGGTTTTCGTTAGGGTTAGGGTTAGGGTTACTGTTTGGTTTAGGGTTAGGGTTAGGGTTAGGGTGCAGGTTAGGTTTAGGGTTCGTGTTAGGGTTAAGGTTACTGTTAGGGTTAGGTTTTGGGTTTGGTTAGGTTTACGGTTATATTTCGGGTATGGTTAGGGTTAGGGTTAGAGTTCCGGTTAGGATTCGGGTTCGGGTTAGGGTTTGGGTTAGGGCTAGGGTTCGGGGTAGGGTTAGGGTTCGGGTTAGGGTTAGGTTTCGGGTTAGGGTTAGAGTGAGGTTTAGGGTTTGGGTTCGGGTTAGGTTTTGGGTTAGGGTTAGGGTTAGGGTTACGGTTAGGGTTAGGGTTACGATTCGGTTTCGGGTCGGGTTAGGGTTAGGGTTAGGGTTCAGGTTAGGGATAGGGTTAGGGTTAGGGTCGGGTTAGGGTTAGGCTTAGAGTTAGGGTTTGGGTTAGGGTTCGGGTTAGGGTTAGGGTTCGGGTTAGGGTTCGGGTTAGTGTTAGGGTTAGGGTTCGGGTTAGGGTTAGAGTGAGGTTTAGGATTTTGGTTCGGGTTAGGTTTTGGGGTAGGGTTAGGGTTAGGGTACGGTTAGGGTTAGGGTTACGATTCGGGTTCGGGTCGGTTTAGGGTTAGGGTTAGGGTTCAGGTTAGGGATAGGGTTAGGGTTACGGTCGGGTTAGGTTAGGGTTCAGGTTATGGTTATGGTTAGGGTTAGGGTGAGCGCTAGGATTAGGGTTAGGTTTCGTGCTAGGGTTAGGGTTCGGGGTAGGGTTAGAGTTCGGGTTAGGGTTAGATTTTGGGTTGGGTTCGGTTTTGGGTTCGTGTTAGGGTTAGGTTTCCGTTTCGGGTTAGTGGTCGGACTAAGGGTAGGGTTTGGTTTCGGGTTAGGGTTCGGGGTAAGGTTAGGTTTCGGGTTCAGTTTCGGAGTAGGGTTAGGGTTAGGGTAAAGTTTGGGTGAGGGTTCGTGTTAGGGATAGGGTTAGGGTTAGGGTCGGGTTAGGGTTAGGGTTCAATTTAGGGTTATGGTTAGGGTTAGGGTGAGCGTTAGGATTAGGGTTAGGTTTCGGGCTCGGGTTAGGGTTCGGGGTAGGGTTAGAGTTCGGGTTAGGGTTAGATTTTGGGTTAGGGTTAGGGTTAGGGATAGGGTTAGGGTTAGGGTTCGGGTTAGGGTTAGGGTTCGGTTTAGGGTTAGGGTTAGGGTTAGGGTTAGGGTTCGGGTTAGGGTTCGGGTTCGGGTTCGGGTTCGGGATAGGGTTCGTTTTCAGGTTAGGGTTTGGATTCGGGTTAGCGTTAGGGTTCAGGTTAGGGTTAGGGTTAGGGTTCGGGTTCGGGTTTGGGTTCGGGTTCGGGTTCGTGTTAGGGTTAGGGTTCGGGTTAGGGATCGGGTTCGGGTTAGGGTTCGGGTTCGGGTTAGGGTTAGGGTTAGGGTTAGAATTCGGGTTAGGTTTTGGGTTAGGGTTAGGCTTTGGATTCGGGTTCGGGTTCAGGAAAGGGTTAGGGTTAGGGTTAAGGTTAGGGTTAGGGTTCGGTTTAGGTTTAGGGTTCAGGTTAAGGTTCGGGTTCGGGTTAGGGTTCGGGTTTGGGATTTGGTTCGGTTTCCGGTTAGGGTTAGGGTTAGGGTTATGGTTAGGGTTCGGGTTAGCGTTAGGGTTAGGGTTAGTGTTAATGTTTGGTTTAGGGTTAGGGTTAGGGTTAGGGTTCAAGTTAGGGTTAGGGTTCGGGTTCGGGTTAGGGTTAGGGTTCGGGTTCGGGTTCGCGTTAGGGTTAGGGTTAGAGTTCAGGTTAGGGTTTGAGTTAGGGTTAGGGTTTGGATTCGGGTTAGGGTTCGGGTTAGGGTTAGGGTTCGGGTAGGGTTGGGGTTAGGGTTCGGGTTATGGTTAGGGTTAGGGTTAGGGTTAGGGTTCGGGTTCGGGTTAGGGTTAGGGTTAGGGTTACAGTTAGGGTTAGGTTTAGGGTTCGGTTTAGGGTTAGGGTTCAGGTTAGGGTTCGGGTTAGGGTTCGGGTTCGGGATTGGGTTCGGTTTCAGGTTAGGGTTAGGGTTAGGGTTAGGGTTCGGGTTATCGTTAGGGTTAGGGTTAGGGTTACTGTTTGGTTTAGGGTTAGGGTTAGGGTTAGGGTTAGGGTGCAGGTTAGGGTTAGGGTTCGTGTTAGGGTTAAGGTTACTGTTAGGGTTAGGTTTTGGGTTAGGGTTAGGTTTACGTTTATATTTCGGGTATGGTTAGGGTTAGGGTTAGAGTTCCGGTTAGGATTCGGGTTCGGGGTAGGGTTAGGTTTCGGGTTAGGGTTAGGTTTCGGGTTAGGTTTAGAGTGAGGTTTAGGGTTTGGGTTCGGGTTAGGTTTTGGGTTAGGGTTAGGGTTAGGGTTAGGGTTACGATTCGGTTTCGGGTCGGGTTAGGGTTAGGGTTAGGGTTCAGGTTAGGGATAGGGTTAGGGTTAGGGTCGGGTTAGGGTTAGGCTTAGAGTTAGGCTCTGGGTTAGGGTTCGGGTTAGGGTTAGGGTTCGGGTTAGGGTTAGGGTTAGTGTTAGGGTTAGGGTTCGGGTTAGGGTTAGAGTCAGGTTTAGGGTTTGAATTCGGGTTAGTTTTTGGGGTAGGGTTAGGGTTAGGGTACGGTTAGGGTTAGGGTTACGATACGGGTTCGGGTCGGTTTAGGGTTAGGGTTAGGGTTCAGGTTAGGGATAGTGAGAGGGTTAGGGTCGGGTTAGGGTTAGGGTTCAGGTTAGGGTTATGATTAGGGTTAGGGTGAGCGTTAGGATTAGGGTTAGGTTTCGGGCTAAGGTTAGGGTTCGGGGTAGGGTTAGGGTTAGGGTTAGTGTTAGGGTTAGGGTTACTGTTTCATTTAGGGTTAGGGTTAGGGTTAGGGTTAGGGTTAGGTTTAGGTTAGGGTTAGGGTTAGGGTTAGGGTTAGGGATAGGTTTCGGGCTAGGGTTAGGGTTCGGGGTAGGGTTAGAGTTCGGTTTAGGGGTAGATTTTGGGTTCGGGTTCGGTTTTGTTTTTGTGTTAGGGTTAGGGTTCGGTTTAGGGTTAGGGTGACGTTTAGGGTTTGCGTTCGGGTTAGGTTAAGTGTTAGGGTTAGGGTTAGGGTTAGAGTTCGTGTTAGGGTTTGGGTTAGGGTTAGGGTTTGGATTCGGGTTCGGGTTCAGGTTAGGGTTAGGGTTAGGGTTCGGGTAGGGTTAGGTTTAGGTTCGGATTATGGTTAGGCTTAGGGTTAGGCTTACGGTTAGTGTTAGGGTTAGGGTTCGGGTTAGGGTTAGGGTTTGCTTTCGGGTTAGGGTTAGGTTTAGGGTTAGAGTTTAGGGTTTGCGTTAGGGTTAGGGTTTGGATTCGGGTTTGGGTTCAGGTTAGGCTTAGGATTCGGGTTCCGGTAGGGTTAGGGTTCGGGTTCGGTTTAGGGTTAGGGTTAGGGTTAGGGTTACGGTTAGGTTAGGGTTAGGGTTAGGGTTAGGGTTAGGGTTAGGGTTAGGCTTAGGGTTAGGGTTCTGGTTAGGAGTTCGGGTTTGGCTCTGGGTTAGGGATTCGCGTTAGGGTTAGGGTTAGTGTTAGGGTTAGGGGTTAGGGTTAGGGTTAGGGTTAGTGTTAGGTTTAGGGTTAGGGTTAGGGTTAGGTTAGGGTTAGGGTTAGGGTTAGGGTTAGGGTTCTGGTTGGGGTTCTGGTTCGGTTTCGGGTTAGGGTTTGGGTTAGGGTTCTCATTCGCGTAGGGTACGGTTAGGGTTTGGGTTCCGGTTTGTGTTAGGCTGAGGTTTAGGTTTAGGGTTAGGGTTAGGGTTCAGGTTACGGTTCGGGTTAGGGTGAGTAAGGGTTAGGGTAAGGGTTAGGATTAGGTTAGGGTTAGGGTTAGGGTTCGAGTCAGGATTTGGGTTAGAGTTCGGGTAGGGTTATGGTTAGGGTTAGGGTTAGGGTTAGGGTTTGGTTTAGGGTTAGGGTTAGGGTTAGGGTTCACGTTACGGTTTGAGTTAGGTTTAGGGTTAGGGTTGGTTTTCGTGGTAGGGTTAGGGTTAGGGTTAGGGTTAGGGTTAGGTTAGGGTTAGGGTTAGGGTTAGGGTTAGGGTTAGGGTTAGGGTTAGGGTTCGGGTTCGGGTTCGGGTTCGGGTTCGGGTTCGGGTTCGGGTTAGGGTTAGGGTTAGGGTTAGGGTTAGGGTTAGGGTTAGGGTTAGGGTTACAGTTAGGGTTAGGTTTAGGGTTCGGTTTAGGGTTAGGGTTCAGGTTAGGGTTCGGGTTAGGGTTCGGGTTCGGGATTGGGTTCGGTTTCAGGTTAGGGTTAGGGTTAGGGTTAGGGTTCGGGTTATCGTTAGGGTTAGGGTTAGGGTTACTGTTTGGTTTAGGGTTAGGGTTAGGGTTAGGGTTAGGGTGCAGGTTAGGGTTAGGGTTCGTGTTAGGGTTAAGGTTACTGTTAGGGTTAGGTTTTGGGTTAGGGTTAGGTTTACGTTTATATTTCGGGTATGGTTAGGGTTAGGGTTAGAGTTCCGGTTAGGATTCGGGTTCGGGGTAGGGTTAGGTTTCGGGTTAGGGTTAGGTTTCGGGTTAGGTTTAGAGTGAGGTTTAGGGTTTGGGTTCGGGTTAGGTTTTGGGTTAGGGTTAGGGTTAGGGTTAGGGTTACGATTCGGTTTCGGGTCGGGTTAGGGTTAGGGTTAGGGTTCAGGTTAGGGATAGGGTTAGGGTTAGGGTCGGGTTAGGGTTAGGCTTAGAGTTAGGCTCTGGGTTAGGGTTCGGGTTAGGGTTAGGGTTCGGGTTAGGGTTAGGGTTAGTGTTAGGGTTAGGGTTCGGGTTAGGGTTAGAGTCAGGTTTAGGGTTTGAATTCGGGTTAGTTTTTGGGGTAGGGTTAGGGTTAGGGTACGGTTAGGGTTAGGGTTACGATACGGGTTCGGGTCGGTTTAGGGTTAGGGTTAGGGTTCAGGTTAGGGATAGTGAGAGGGTTAGGGTCGGGTTAGGGTTAGGGTTCAGGTTAGGGTTATGATTAGGGTTAGGGTGAGCGTTAGGATTAGGGTTAGGTTTCGGGCTAAGGTTAGGGTTCGGGGTAGGGTTAGGGTTAGGGTTAGTGTTAGGGTTAGGGTTACTGTTTCATTTAGGGTTAGGGTTAGGGTTAGGGTTAGGGTTAGGTTTAGGTTAGGGTTAGGGTTAGGGTTAGGGTTAGGGATAGGTTTCGGGCTAGGGTTAGGGTTCGGGGTAGGGTTAGAGTTCGGTTTAGGGGTAGATTTTGGGTTCGGGTTCGGTTTTGTTTTTGTGTTAGGGTTAGGGTTCGGTTTAGGGTTAGGGTGACGTTTAGGGTTTGCGTTCGGGTTAGGTTAAGTGTTAGGGTTAGGGTTAGGGTTAGAGTTCGTGTTAGGGTTTGGGTTAGGGTTAGGGTTTGGATTCGGGTTCGGGTTCAGGTTAGGGTTAGGGTTAGGGTTCGGGTAGGGTTAGGTTTAGGTTCGGATTATGGTTAGGCTTAGGGTTAGGCTTACGGTTAGTGTTAGGGTTAGGGTTCGGGTTAGGGTTAGGGTTTGCTTTCGGGTTAGGGTTAGGTTTAGGGTTAGAGTTTAGGGTTTGCGTTAGGGTTAGGGTTTGGATTCGGGTTTGGGTTCAGGTTAGGCTTAGGATTCGGGTTCCGGTAGGGTTAGGGTTCGGGTTCGGTTTAGGGTTAGGGTTAGGGTTAGGGTTACGGTTAGGTTAGGGTTAGGGTTAGGGTTAGGGTTAGGGTTAGGGTTAGGCTTAGGGTTAGGGTTCTGGTTAGGAGTTCGGGTTTGGCTCTGGGTTAGGGATTCGCGTTAGGGTTAGGGTTAGTGTTAGGGTTAGGGGTTAGGGTTAGGGTTAGGGTTAGTGTTAGGTTTAGGGTTAGGGTTAGGGTTAGGTTAGGGTTAGGGTTAGGGTTAGGGTTCTGGTTGGGGTTCTGGTTCGGTTTCGGGTTAGGGTTTGGGTTAGGGTTCTCATTCGCGTAGGGTACGGTTAGGGTTTGGGTTCCGGTTTGTGTTAGGCTGAGGTTTAGGTTTAGGGTTAGGGTTAGGGTTCAGGTTACGGTTCGGGTTAGGGTGAGTAAGGGTTAGGGTAAGGGTTAGGATTAGGTTAGGGTTAGGGTTAGGGTTCGAGTCAGGATTTGGGTTAGAGTTCGGGTAGGGTTATGGTTAGGGTTAGGGTTAGGGTTAGGGTTTGGTTTAGGGTTAGGGTTAGGGTTAGGGTTCACGTTACGGTTTGAGTTAGGTTTAGGGTTAGGGTTGGTTTTCGTGGTAGGGTTAGGGTTAGGGTTAGGGTTAGGGTTAGGTTTCGGGTTAGGGTTAGGATTAGTGTGAGGGTTCGTGTTAGGGCTGGGTTCTGGTTAGGTTTCTGGTTCGGTTTAGGGTTAGGGTTCTCGTTCGCGCAGGGTACGGTTAGGGTTCGGGTTCAGGTTTGTGTTAGTCTGAGGTTTAGGGGTAGGGTTAGGGTTAGGGTTCAGGTTACGGTTCGGGTTAGGGTTCGAGTAAGGGTTAGGGTAAGGGTTAGGATTAGGTTAGGGTAAGGGTTAGGATTCGAGTTAGGGTTAGGGTTAGGGTTAGGGTTAGGGTTCCATTTAGGGTTCGGGTTCGGGTTAGGGTTTGGGTTAGGGCTAGTGTTCGGTTTAGGATTAGGGTTCGGGTTAGGGTTATGGTTAGGGATCAGGTTAGGGTTAGGGTTAGGGTTAGGGGTTAGGGTTAGGGTTAGGGTTCGGGTTAGGGTCAGGGTAATGGTCAGGATCACGCTCAGGGTCTCGGTCAGGGTGTAGGGTTTGGATTCTAGTTAGGGTACGGGTCGGGTAAGAGACCACAGTGCCCAGGCACCGTCTTAGCCCTTCCCTCATGCCGGCGGTTTAGCTAGCAGGAGTTCAACCCCAACGAACACAGCCCGGAGACCCCTGGGGCAAAAACGGCTTCCGACGAACAATAGGTGCTTGCTGTGGAAAATGTATCCCAAGTGGGGGTAGCCAGGTCAACAAAATGCCACACACCCAGGTGTAAGAAACAACATTGCCCAGCCATGGTCTAAGCCCCTCACCTCGTCCCTGTGCTTTGGGGAGCCGGAGGGACAGCCGAGGCCCTCGGCCCTGAGACCCCTTTGCAAAAAGCCGGCTTCCCACGGAAACAGTTTTCCTGAGGTACAGACCCTCTCACAAGTGGTTGTGGCAAGGTAAAGCAAATGCCCTCCACTTCTCTGGAAGAAACCACAGTGCCCAGCCATGTTCTAAGCCCTCCCATCCTCCCTGGGCTTCTGGCAGCAGGAGTGAAAAGAGAGGAGCAGAGCACTGGGACCCGTTTGACAAAAACCGGCTTCCCACGGGAAAGTCTTTCTCCACTTGCAGACATGCTCCCAGGTGCCTGTGGCAAGGGGAAGGAAATGCCATACACTCACCTGGAAGAGACCACAGGGCCCAGGCACAGTCTGAACCCTTCCCTCATCCCGGCGGTTTTGCTAGCAGGAGTTCAACCCCAACGAACACAGCCCGGAGACCCCTGGGGCAAAAATGGCTTCCAACGAACAATAGGTGCTTGCTGTGGAAAACGTATCCCAAGTGGGGGTAGCCAGCTCAACAAAATGCCACACACCCAGGTATAAGAAACACCATTGCCCAGCCATGGTCTAAGCCCCTCACCTCGTCCCTGTGCTTTGGGGAGCCGGAGGGACAGCCGAGGCCCACGGCCCTGAGACCCCTTTGCAAAAAGCCGGCTTCCCACGGAAACAGCTTTCCTGAGGTGCAGACCCTCTCACAAGTGGTTGTGGCAAGGTAAAGCAAATGCCCTCCACTTCTCTGGAAGAAACCACAGTGCCCAGCCATGTTCTAAGCCCTCCCATCCTCCCTGGGCTTCTGGCAGCAGGAGTGAAAAGAGAGGAGCAGAGCACTGGGACCCGTTTGACAAAAACCGGCTTCCCACGGGAAAGTCTTTCTCCACGTGCAGACATGCTCCCAGGTGCCTGTGGCAAGGGGAAGGAAATGCCATACACTGACCTGGAAGAGACCACAGGGCCCAGGCACAGTCTGAACCCTTCCCTCATCCCGGCGGTTTTGCTAGCAGGAGTTCAACCCCAACGAACACAGCCCGGAGACCCCTGAGGCAAAAACGGCTTCCGAGGAACAATAGGTGCTTGCTGTGGAAAACCTATCCCAAGTGGGGGTAGCTAGCTCAACAAAATGCCACACACCCAGGTGTAAGACACAACATTGCCCAGCCATGGTCTAAGCCCCTCACCTCGTCCCTGTGCTTTGGGGAGCCGGAGGGACAGCCGAGGCCCACGGCCCTGAGACCCCTTTGCAAAAAGCCGGCTTCCCACGAAGACAGTTTTCCTGCGGTGCAGACCCTCTCCCAAGTGGTTGTGGCAAGGTAAAGCAAATGCCCTCCACTTCTCTGGAAGAAACCACAGTGCCCAGCCATGTTCTAAGCCCTCCCATCCTCCCTGGGCTTCTGGCAGCAGGAGTGAAAAGAGAGGAGCCCAGCACTGGGACCCGTTTGACAAAAACCGGCTTCCCACGGGAAAGTCTTTCTCCACGTGCAGACATGCTCCCAGGTGCCTGTGGCAAGGGGATGGAAATGCCATACACTGACCTGGAAGAGACCACAGGACCCAGGCACAGTCTGAACCCTTCCCTTATCCCGGCGGTTTTGCTAGCAGGAGTTCAACCCAAACGAACACAGCCCGGAGACCCCTGAGGCAAAAACGGCTTCCGACAAACAAGAGGTGCTTGCTGTGGAAAACCTATCCCAAGTGGGGGTAGCCAGGCCAACGAAATGCCACACACCCAGCTGTAAGAATCAACATTGCCCAGGCATAGTCTAAGCCCCTCACCTCGTCCCTGTGCTTTGGGGAGCCGGAGAGACAGCCGAGGCCCACGGCCCTGAGACCCCTTTGCAAACAGCCGGCTTCCCACGGAAACAGTTTTCCTGAGGTGCAGACCCTACCCGAAGTGGTTGTGGCAAGATAAAGCAAATGCCCTCCACTTCTCTGGAAGAAACCACAGTGCCCAGCCATGTTCTAAGCCCTCCCATCCTCCCTGGGCTTCTGGCAGCAGGAGTGAAAACAGAGGAGCAGAGCACTGGGACCCGTTTGACAAAACCCGGCTTCCCACGGGAAAGTCTTTCTCCACGTGCAGACATGCTCCCAGGTGCCTGTGGCAAGGGGAAGGAAATGCCATACACTGACCTGGAAGAGACCACAGGGCCCAGGCACAATCTGAACCCTTCCCTCATCCCGGCGGCTTTCCTAGCAGGAGTTCAACCCCAACGAACACAGCCCGGAGACCCCTGAGGCAAAAACGGCTTCCAACGAACAATAGGTGCTTGCTGTGGAAAACCTATCCCAAGTGGGGGTAGTCAGGTCAACAAAATGCCACACACCCAGGTGTAAGAAACAAAATTGCCCAGGCATGGTCTAAGCCCCTCACCTCGTCCCTGTGCTTTGGGGAGCCGGAGGGACAGCCGAGGCCCACGGCCCTGAGACCCCTTTGCAAAAAGCCGGCTTCCCACGGAAACAGCTTTCCTGAGGTGCAGACCCTATCCCAAGTGGTTGTGGCAAGGTAAAGCAAATGCCCTCCACTTCTCTGGAAGAAACCACAGCGCCCAGCCATGTTCTAAGCCCTCCCATCCTCCCTGGGCTTCTGGCAGCAGGAGTGAAAAGAGAGGAGCAGAGCACTGGGACCCGTTTGACAAAAACCGGCTTCCCACGGGAAAGTCTTTCTCCACGTGCAGACATGCTCCCAGGTGCCTGTGGCAAGGGGAAGGAAATGCCATACACTGACCTGGAAGAGACCACAGGGCCCAGGCACAGTCTGAACCCTTCCCTCATCCCGGCGGTTTTGCTAGCAGGAGTTCAACCCCAACCAACACAGCCCGGAGACCCCTGAGGCAAAAACGGCTTCCGACAAACAAGAGGTGCTTGCTGTGGAAAACCTATCCCAAGTGGGGGTAGCCAGGTCCACAAAATGCTAGACACCCAGGTGTAGGAAACAACATTGCCCAGGCATGGTCTAAGCCCCTCACCTCGTCCCTGTGCTTTGGGGAGCCGGAGGGACAGCCGAGGCCCACGGCCCTGAGACCCCTTTGCAAAAAGCCGGCTTCCCACGGAAACAGCTTTCCTGAGGTGCAGACCCTCTCACAAGTTTTTGTGGCAAGGTAAAGTAAATGCCCTCCACTCTCTGGAAGAAACCACAGTGCCCAGCCATGTTCTAAGCCCTCCCATCCTCCCTGGGCTTCTGGCAGCAGGAGTGAAAAGTGAGGAGCAGAGCACTGGAACCCGTTTGACAAAAACCGGCTTCCCACGGGAAAGTCTTTCTCCACGTGCACACATGCTCCCAGGTGCCTGTGGCAAGGGGAAGGAAATGCCATACACTGACCTGGAAGAGACCACAGGGCCCAGGCACAGTCTGAACCCTTCCCTCATCCCGGCGGTTTTGCTAGCAGGATTTCAACCCCAACGAACACAGCCCGGGGACACCTGGGTCAAAAACGGCTTCCAACGAACAATAGGTGCTTGCTGTGGAAAACTTATCCCAAGTGGGGGTAGCCAGGTCAACAAAATGCCACACACCCAGGTGTAATAAACAACATTGCCCAGCCATGGTCTAAGCCCCTCACCTCGTCCCTGTGCTTTGGGGAGCCGGAGGGACAGCCGAGCACACGGCCCTGAGACCCCTTTGCAAAAAGCCGGCTTCCCATGGAAACATCTTTCCTGAGGTGTAGACCCTCTCACAAGTGGTTGTGGCAAGGTAAAGCAAATGCCCTCCACTTCTCTGGAAGAAACCACAGTGCCCAGCCATGTTCTAAGCCCTCCCATCCTCCCTGGGCTTCTGGCAGCAGGAGTGAAAAGAGAGGAGCAGAGCACTGGGACCCGATTGACAAAAACCGGCTTCCTACGGGAAAGTCTTTCTCCACGTGCAGACATGCTCCCAGGTGCCTGTGGCAAGGGGAAGGAAATGCCATACACTGACCTGGAAGAGACCACAGGGCCCAGGCACAGTCTGAACCTTTCCCTCATCCCGGCGGTTTTGCTAGCAGGAGTTCAACCCCAAGGAACACAGCCCGGAGACCCCTGGGGCAAAAACGGCTTCAAACGAACAATAGGTGCTTGCTGTGGAAAATGTATCCCAAGTGGGGGTAGCCAGGTCAACAAATTGCCACACACCCAGGTGTAAGAAACAACATTACCCAGCCATGGTCTAAGCCCCTCACCTCGTCCCTGTGCTTTGGGGAGCCGGAGGGACAGCCGAGGCCCACGGCCCTGAGACCCCTTTGCAAAAAGCCGGCTTCCCACGGAAACAGTTTTCCTGAGGTGCAGACCCTCTCCCAAGTGGTTGTGGCAAGGTAAAGCAAATGCCCTCCACTTCTCTGGAAGAAACCACAGTGCCCAGCCATGTTCTAAGCCCTCCCATCCTCCCTGGGCTTCTGGCAGCAGGAGTGAAAAGAGAGGAGCAGAGCACTGGGACCCGTTTGACAAAAACCGGCTTCCCACAGGAAAGTCTTTCTCCACGTGCAGACATGCTCCCAGGTGCCTGTGGCAAGGGGAAGGAAATGCCATACACTGACCTGGAAGAGACCACAGGGCCCAGGCACAGTCTGAACCCTTCCCTCATCCCGGCGGTTTTGCTAGCAGGAGTTCAACCCCAACGAACACAGCCCGGAGACCCCTGAGGCAAAAACGGCTTCCGACAAACAAGAGGTGCTTGCTGTGGAAAACCTATCCCAAGTGGGGGAAGCCAGGTCAACAAAATGCCACACACCTAGGTGTAGGAAACAACATTGCCCAGCCATGGTCTAAGCCCCTCACCTCATCCCTGTGCTTTGGGGAGCCGGAGGGACAGCCGAGGCCCACGGCCCTGGGACCCCTTTGCAAAAAGCCGGCTTCCCACGGAAATAGCTTTCCTGAGGTGCAGACCCTCTCACAAGTTTTTGTGGCAAGGTAAAGTAAATGCCCTCCACTTCTCTGGAAGAAACCACAGTGCCCAGCCATGTTCTAAGCCCTCCCATCCTCCCTGGGCTTCTGGCAGAAGGAGTGAAAAGAGAGGAGCAGAGCACTGGGACCCGTTTGACAAAAACCGGCTTCCCACGGGAAAGTCTTTCTCCACGTGCAGACATGCTCCCAGGTGCCTGTGGCAAGGGGAAGGAAATGCCATACACTGACCTGGAAGAGACCACAGGGCCCAGGCACAGTCTGAACCCTTCCCTCTTCAGGGCGGTTTTGCTAGCAGGAGTTCAACCCCAACGAACACAGCCCGGAGACCCCTGGGGCAAAAATGGCTTCAAACGAACAATAGGTGCTTGCTGTGGAAAATGTATCCCAAGTGGGGGTAGCCAGGTCAACAAAGTGCCACACACCCGGGTGTAAGAAACAACATTGCCCAGCCATGGTCTAAGCCCCTCACCTCGTCCCTGTGCTTTGGGGAGCCGGAGGGACAGCCGAGGCCCACGGCCCTGAGACCCCTTTGCAAAAAGCCGGCTTCCCACGGAAACAGTTTTCCTGAGGTGCAGACCCTCTCCCAAGTGGTTGTGGCAAGGTAAAGCAAATGCCCTCCACTTCTCTGGAAGAAACCACAGTGCCCAGCCATGTTCTAAGCCCTCCCATCCTCCCTGGGCTTCTGGCAGCAGGAGTGAAAAGAGAGGAGCAGAGCACTGGGACCCGTTTGACAAAAACCGGCTTCCCACGGGAAAGTCTTTCTCCACGTGCAGACATGCTCCCAGGTGCCTGTGGCAAGGGGAAGGAAATGCCATACACTGACCTGGAAGAGACCACAGGGCCCAGGCACAGTCTGAACCCTTCCCTCATCCCGGCGGTTTTGCTAGCAGGATTTCAACCCCAACGAACACAGCCCGGGGACCCCTGGGTCAAAAACGGCTTCCAACGAACAATAGGTGCTTGCTGTGGAAAACTTATCCCAAGTGGGGGTAGCCAGGTCAACAAAATGCCACACACCCAGGTGTAATAAACAACATTGCCCAGCCATGGTCTAAGCCCCTGACCTCGTCCCTGTGCTTTGGGGAGCCGGTGGGACAGCCGAGCACACGGCCCTGAGACCCCTTTGCAAAAAGCCGGCTTCCCACGGAAACAGCTTTCCTGAGGTGTAGACCCTCTCACAAGTGGTTGTGGCAAGGTAAAGCAAATGCCCTCCACTTCTCTGGAAGAAACCACAGTGCCCAGCCATGTTCTAAGCCCTCCCATCCTCCCTGGGCTTCTGGCAGCAGGAGTGAAAAGAGAGGAGCAGAGCACTGGGACCCGTTTGACAAAAACCGGCTTCCCACGGGAAAGTCTTTCTCCACGTGCAGACATGCTCCCAGGTGCCTGTGGCAAGGGGAAGGAAATGCCATACACTGACCTGGAAGAGACCACAGGGCCCAGGCACAGTCTGAACCCTTCCCTCAACCCGGCGGTTTTGCTAGCAGGAGTTCAACCCCAACGAACACAGCCCGGAGACCCCTGAGGCAAAAACGGCTTCCGACAAACAAGAGGTGCTTGCTGTGGAAAACCTATCCCAAGTGGGGGTAGCCAGGTCAACAAAATGCCACACACCCAGGTGTAGGAAACAACATTGCCCAGCCATGGTCTAAGCCCCTCACCTCGTCCCTGTGCTTTGGGGAGCCGGAGGGACAGCCGAGGCCCACGGCCCTGAGACCCCTTTGCAAACAGCCGGCTTCCCACGGAAACAGTTTTCCTGAGGTGCAGACCGTCTCAAAAGTTTTTGTGGGAAGGTAAAGTAAATGCCCTCCACTTCTCTGGAAGAAACCACAGTGCCCAGCCATGTTCTAAGCCCTCCCATCCTCCCTGGGCTTCTGGCAGCAGGAGTGAAAAGAGAGGAGCAGAGCACTGGGACCCGTTTGACAAAAACCGGCTTCCCACGGGAAAGTCTTTCTCCACGTGCAGACATGCTCCCAGGTGCCTGTGGCAAGGGGAAGGAAATGCCATACAGTGACCTGGAAGAGACCACAGGGCCCAGGCACAGTCTGTACCTTTCCCTCATCCCGGCGGTTTTGCTAGCAGGAGTTCAACCCCAACGAACACAGCCCGGAGACCCCTGAGGCAAACACGGCTTCTGACGAACAAGAGGTGCTTGCTGTGGAAAATGTATCCCAAGTGGGGGTAGCCAGCTCAACAAAATGCCACACACCCAGGTGTAAGAAACAACATTGCCCAGGCATGGTCTAAGCCCCTCACCTCGTCCCTGTGCTTTGGGGAGCCGGATGGACAACCGAGGCCCACGGCCCTGAGACCCCTTTGCAAAAAGCCGGCTTCCCACGGAAACAGCTTTCCTGAGGTGCAGACCCTATCACTAGTGGTTGTGGCAAGGTAAAGCAAATGCCCTCCACTTCTCTGGAAGAAGCCACAGTGCCCAGCCATGTTCTAAGCCCTCACATCCTCCCTGGGCTTCTGGCAGCAGGAGTGAAAAGAGAGGAGCAGAGCTCTGGAACCCGTTTGACAAAAACCGGCTTCCCACGGAAAGTCTTTCTCCACGTGCAGACATGCTCCCAGGTGCCTGTGGCAAGGGGAAGGAAATGCCATACACTGACCTGGAAGAGACCACAGGGCCCAGGCACAGTCTGAACCCTTCCCTCATCCCGGCGGTTTTGCTAGCAGGAGTTCAACCCCAACGAACACAGCCCGGAGACCCCTGAGGCAAAAACGGCTTCCGACGAACAATAGGCGCTTGCTGTGGAAAACCTATCCCAAGTGGGGGTAGCCAGGTCAACAAAATGCCACACACCCAGGTGTAAGAAACAACATTGCCCAGGCATGGTCTAAGCCCCTCACCTCGTCCCTGTGCTTTGGGGTGCCGGAGGGACAACCGAGGCCCACGGCCCTGAGACCCCTTTGCAAAAAGCCGGCTTCCCACGGAAACAGCTTTCCTGAGGTGCAGACCCTCTCACAAGTGGTTGTGGCAAGGTAAAGCAAATGCCCTCCACTTCTCTGGAAGAAACCACAGTGCCCAGCCATGTTCTAAGCCCTCCCATCCTCCCTGGGCTTCTGGCAGCAGGAGTGAAAAGAGAGGAGCAGAGCACTGGGACCCGTTTGAAAAAAACCGGCTTCCCACGGGAAAGTCTTTCTCCACTTGCAGACATGCTCCCAGGTGCCTGTGGCAAGGGGAAGGAAATGCCATACACTGACCTGGAAGAGACCACAGGGCCCAGGCACAGTCTGAACCCTTCCCTCAGCCCGGCGATTTTGCTAGCAGGAGTTCAACCCCAAGGAACACAGCCCAGAGACCCCTGGGGCAAAAACGGCTTCAAACGAACAATAGGTGCTTGCTGTGGAAAATGTATCCCAAGTGGGGGTAGCCAGGTCAACAAATTGCCACACACCCAGGTGTAAGAAACAACATTACCCAGCCATGGTCTAAGCCCCTCACCTCGTCCCTGTGCTTTGGGGAGCCGGAGGGACAGCCGAGGCCCACGGCCCTGAGACCCCTTTGCAAAAAGCCGGCTTCCCCCGGAAACAGTTTTCCTGAGGTGCAGACCCTCTCCCAAGTGGTTGTGGCAAGGTAAAGCAAATGCCCTCCACTTCTCTGGAACAAACTACAGTGCCCAGCCATGTTCTAAGCCCTCCCATCCTCCCTGGGCTTCTGGCAGCAGGAGTGAAAAGAGAGGAGCAGAGCACTGGGACCCGTTTGACAAAAACCGGCTTCCCACGGGAAAGTCTTTCTCCACGTGCAGACATGCTCCCAGGTGCCTGTGGCAAGGGGAAGGAAATGCCATACACTGACCTGGAAGAGACCACAGGGCCCAGGCACAGTCTGAACCCTTCCCTCACCCCGGCGGTTTTGCTAGCAGGAGTTCAACCCCAACGAACACAGCCCGGTGACCCCTGGGGCAAAAACGGGTACAAACGAACAATAGGTGCTTGCTGTGGAAAATGTATCCCAAGTGGGGGTAGCCAGGTCAACAAAATGCCACACACCCAGGTGTAAGAAACAACATTGCCCAGCCATGGTCTAAGCCCCTCACCTCATCCCTGTGCTTTGGGGAGCCGGAGGGACAGCCGAGGCCCACGGCCCTGAGACCCCTTTGCAAAAAGCCGGCTTCCCACGGAAACAGTTTTCCTGAGGTGCAGACCCTCTCCCAAGTGGT
This sequence comes from Ursus arctos, assembly GCF_023065955.2. NCBI lineage: Eukaryota > Metazoa > Chordata > Mammalia > Carnivora > Ursidae > Ursus > Ursus arctos. The sequence goes on from NW_026622886.1 coordinate 52,185,452, forward strand.
TGTGGCAAGGTAAAGCAAATGCCCTCCACTTCTCTGGAAGAAACCACAGTGCCCAGCCATGTTCTAAGCCCTCCCATCCTCCCTGGGCTTCTGGCAGCAGGAGTGAAAAGAGAGGAGCAGAGCACTGGGACCCGTTTGACAAAAACCGGCTTCCCACGGGAAAGTCTTTCTCCACGTGCAGACATGCTCCCAGGTGCCTGTGGCAAGGGGAAGGAAATGCCATACACTGACCTGGAAGAGACCACAGGGCCCAGGCACAGTCTGAACCCTTCCCTCATCCCGGCGGTTTTGCTAGCAGGAGTTCAACCCCAACCAACACAGCCCGGAGACCCCTGAGGCAAAAACGGCTTCCGACAAACAAGAGGTGCTTGCTGTGGAAAACCTATCCCAAGTGGGGGTAGCCAGGTCAACAAAATGCCACACACCTAGGTGTAGGAAACAACATTGCCCAGCCATGGTCTAAGCCCCTCACCTCGTCCCTGTGCTTTGGGGAGCCGGAGGGACAGCCGAGGCCCACGGCCCTGAGACCCCTTTGCAAAAAGCCGGCTTCCCACGGAAATAGCTTTCCTGAGGTGCAGACCCTCTCACAAGTTTTAGTGGCAAGGTAAAGTAAATGCCCTCCACTTCTCTGGAAGAAACCACAGTGCCCAGCCATGTTCTAAGCCCTCCCATCCTCCCTGGGCTTCTGGCAGCAGGAGTGAAAAGAGCGGAGCAGAGCACTGGGACCCGTTTGACAAAAACCGGCTTCCCACGGGAAAGTCTTTCTCCACGTGCAGACATGCTCCCAGGTGCCTGTGGCAAGGGGAAGGAAATGCCATACACTGACCTGGAAGAGACCACAGGGCCCAGGCACAGTCTGAACCCTTCCCTCTTCCCGGCGGTTTTGCTAGCAGGAGTTCAACCCCAACGAACACAGCCCGGAGACCCCTGGGGCAAAAATGGCTTCAAACGAACAATAGGTGCTTGCTGTGGAAAATGTATCCCAAGTGGGGGTAGCCAGGTCAACAAAGTGCCACACACCCGGGTGTAAGAAACAACATTGCCCAGCCATGGTCTAAGCCCCTCACCTCGTCCCTGTGCTTTGGGGAGCCGGAGGGACAGCCGAGGCCCACGGCCCTGAGACCCCTTTGCAAAAAGCCGGCTTCCCACGGAAACAGTTTTCCTGAGGTGCAGACCCTCTCCCAAGTGGTTGTGGCAAGGTAAAGCAAATGCCCTCCACTTCTCTGGAAGAAACCACAGTGCCCAGCCATGTTCTAAGCCCTCCCATCCTCCCTGGGCTTCTGGCAGCAGGAGTGAAAAGAGAGGAGCAGAGCACTGGGACCCGTTTGACAAAAACCGGCTTCCCACGGGAAAGTCTTTCTCCACGTGCAGACATGCTCCCAGGTGCCTGTGGCAAGGGGAAGGAAATGCCATACACTGACCTGGAAGAGACCACAGGGCCCAGGCACAGTCTGAACCCTTCCCTCATCCCGGCGGTTTTGCTAGCAGGAGTTCAACCCCAACGAACACAGCCCAGAGACCCCTGAGGCAAAAACGGCTTCCAACGAACAATAGGTGCTTGCTTTGGAAAACGTATCCCAAGTGGGGGTAGCCAGGTCAACAAAATGCCACACACCCAGGTGTAAGAAACAACATTGCTCAGCCATGGTCTAAGCCCCTCACCTCGTCCCTGTGCTTTGGCGAGCCGGAGGGACAGCCGAGGCCCACGGCCCTGAGACCCCTTTGCAAAAAGCCGGCTTCCCACGGAAACAGTTTTCCTGAGGTGCAGACCCTCTCCCAAGTGGTTGTGGCAAGGTAAAGCAAATGCCCTCCACTTCTCTGGAAGAAACCACAGTGCCCAGCCATGTTCTAAGCCCTCCCATCCTCCCTGGGCTTCTGGCAGCAGGAGTGAAAAGAGAGGAGCAGAGCACTGGGACCCGTTTGACAAAAAGCGGCTTCCCACGGGAAAGTCTTTCTCCACGTGCAGACATGCTCCCCAGTGCCTGTGGCAAGGGGAAGGAAATGCCATACACTGACCTGGAAGAGGACACAGGGTCAGGGACAGTCTGAGCCCTTCCCTCATCCCTGCGCTTTTGCTAGCAGGAGTTGAAACCCAACGAACACAGCCTGGAGACCGCTGGGGCAAAAACGGCTTCTGAGGAGCAATATGCTCCTGCTTTGGAAAACCTATCCAAAGTGGGGGTAGCCAGGTAAACAAAATGCCACACACCCAGGTGTAAGAAACAACATTGCCCAGGCATGTTCTAAGCCCCCCACCTCGTCCCTGTGCTTTTGGGATCCCGTGGAACACACGAGGCCTCGGGCCTGTGACCCGTCTGTCAAAAAGCCGGCTTCCCACGGAAACAGTTTTCCTGAGGTGCAGACCCTCTCACAAGTGGTTGTGGCAAGGTAAAGCAAATGCCATCCACTTCTCTGGAAGAAACCACAGTGCCCAGCCATGTTCTAAGCCCTCCCATACTCACTGGGCTTCTGGCAGCAGGAGTGAAAAGAGAGGAGCACAGCACTGGGACCCGTTTGACAAAAACCGGCTTCACACGGGAAAGTCTTTCTCCACCTGCAGACATGCTCCCAAGTGTCTTTGGCAAGGTGAAGGAAATGCCATATACTGACCTGTAAGACACCACAGGGCCCAGGCACAGTCTGAGTCCTTCCCTCATCCTGGCGGTTTTGCTAGCAGGAGTTCCTCCCCAACGAACACAGCCCGGAGACCCCTGGGGCCAAAACGGCTTCCGACGAGCAATATGCTCTTGCTGTGGAAAACCTATCCCAAGTGGGGGTAGCCAGGTCAACAAAATGCCACACACCCAGGTGTAAGAAACAACATTGCCCAGGCATGGTCTAAGCCCCTCACCTCGTCCCTGTGCTTTTGGGAGCCAGAGTGACACCCGAGGCCCACGGCCCTGAGACCCGTTTGGTCAAAAGCCGGCTTCCCATGGAAACAGTTTTCCTGAGGTGCAGAACCTCTCCCAAGTGGTTGTGGCAAGGTAAAGCAAATGCCCTCCACGTCTCTGGACGAAACCACAGTGCCCAGCCATGTTCTAAACCCTCCCATACTCACTGGGCTTCTGGCAGCAGGAGTGAAAAGAAAGCACAGCAATGGGACCCGTTTGACAAAAACCGGCTTTCCACAGGAAAGTCTTTCTCCACATGCGGACATGCTCCCAAGTGCCTGTGGCAAGGTGAACGAAATGCCATACACTGACCTGTAAGAGACCACAGGGCCCAGGCACAGTCTGAGCCCTTCCCTCATCCCGGCGGTTTTGCTAGCAGGAGTTCAACCCCAACGAACACACCCTGGAGACCCCTGGGGCAAAAACGGCTTCCGAGAAGCAATATGCTCTTTTGTGGAAAACCTATCCCAAGTGGGGGTAGCCAGGTAAAAAAAAATGCCAAACACCCAGGTGTAAGAAACAACATTGCCCAGGCATGGTCTAAGCCCCTCACCTCTTCCCTGTGCTTTGGGGAGCCGGAGGGACACCCGAGGCCCACGGCCCTGAGACCCGTTTGGCCAAAAGCCCGCTTCCCACGGAAACAGTTTTCCTGAGGTTCAGACCCTCTCACAAGTGGTTGTGGCAAGGTAAAGCAAATGCTATCCACGACTCTGGAAGAAACCATAGTGCCCAGCCATGTTCTAAGCCCTGCCATCCTCACTGGGCTTCTGGCAGCAGGAGTGAAAAGAGAGGAGCACAGCACTGGGACCCGTTTGACAAAAACCGGCTTCCCACGAAAAAGTCTTTCTCCACGTGCAGACATGCTCCCAAGTGCTGAGGACATAGTACTGAGACATATTTGGCAGAAACGGGTTCAAATGAAAAATATTTCTTGATGTGCAAACTCTATCTTAATTTGTTGTGGCAAGGTAAAGGATGTTCATATGCTTATTTGTAAGAAATAACAGGTCCCATGGACGGTCTGAGCCCTAAGATCATCACTGTTCTTTTGGTATCATGAGTTAAAACCGAGGCAAACAGCTGAGAAAATTTGGCAAAAACCGCCTTTCAGTGAAATATATTTTCTCTTTTGCAAACTCTATCATAATTGTTTGTGCCAATGTAAAGAAAATGCCATACGCTTATCTGTAAGAAACAGAAGTTTCCAGGATCGGTCTGAGCCCTCACATCATCATAGTGATTTTGGTAGCATTAGTTAATCCCAAACAACACGGTATTGAGACACATTTGACAAAAAACCGCTTCCAACGAAAAATATTTTGTTCATGTTGAAACCCTATCATATGTGGTTGTGGCAATGTAAAGAAAATGCCACACCCTTATGTGTAAGAAACAACATTACCCAGGAACAGTCTAAGCCCTAACATCATCACTGTGCTTTTGGTAGCATGAGTGAAACCCGAGGAATACAGCACTTAGACACATTTGGGAAAAACCGGCTTCCAATGAAAACTATTTTCTTAACGTGGAAACCCTATCACAAGGGGTTGTGGAAGGTAAAGTAAAAAAGCGGAGTTCCAACGAGAAATATTTTCTTCACGTAGAAACCCGTTCCTGGGCACTGTTGCTTCTTACAGATAAGTGTGTGGCATTTATTTATCTGGCCACAACCACTTACGTTTGGGTTTGAAAGGGAAGAAAATATTATTCATTGGAACGCGATTTTTGCCAAATGTGTCTTAGTGCTGTTTGCCTCCGCTTTAACTCCCGCTCCCAAAAGCACAGTGCTGATATTAAGGCTCAGACTGTTCCAGGGCACTGTTGTTTCTTACAGATAAGCGTATGGCATTTTCTTTACATTGGCACAAACAATTATGGGTTTCGGGTTCGGGTTCGGGTTAGGGGCTTGGGTTCTGGTTCTGGTTCTGGTTCGGGTAGGTTTCAGGTTCAGGTAGGGTTCGGGTTCGGGTTCGGGTAGGGTTCGGTTTCGGTTTCGGTTCGGGTTCGGTATCGGTTTCGCTTTCAGTTATGGATTCGGGTTCGGGTTCGGGTTAGGGGTAAGGGTTCGGGTTCGGGTTCTGGTTCGGGATTGGTTTCGCTTTCGAGTATGGATTCGGGTTCAGGTTCGGGTTCGGGTTCGGGTTAGGATTAGGGTTCGGGTTCGGGTTCAGGTTCGGGTTAGGGTTTGGGTTAGGGTTAGGGTAAGGGTTCGGGTTAGGGTTCGGGTTAGGGTTCGGGTTCGGGTTCGGGTTAGGGTTCGGGGTAGGGTTCGGGTTAGGGTTCGGGGTAGGGTTCGGGTTAGGGTTAGGGTTAGGGTTCGGTTTAGGGTTAGGGTTCGGGTTCGGGTTCGGGTTCGGGTTCGGGTTAGGGTTCGGGTTCGGGTTAGGGTTCGGGTTCGGGTTAGGGTTCGGGTTCGGTTTAGGGTTAGGGTTCGGGTTAGGGTTAGTGTTCGGGATAGGGTTCGTTTTCGGGTTAGGGTTCGGGTTCGGGTTAGGGTTAGGGTTCGGGTTAGGTTTAGGGTTAGGGTTAGAGTTCGGGTTAGGGTTTGGGTTAGGGTTAGGGTTTGTATTCGGGTTCGGGTTCAGGTTAGGGTTAGGGTTAGGGTTCGGGTAGGGTTAGGGTTCGGGTTCGTATATGGTTAGGGTTAGGGTTAGGGTTACGGTTAGGGTTAGGTTTAGGGTTTGGTTTAGGGTTAGGATTCAGGTTAGGGTTCGGGTTTGGGTTAGGGTTCGGGTTCGGGATTGGGTTCGGTTTCAGGTTAGGGTTCGGGTTAGGGTTATGGTTAGGGTTCGGGTTAGCGTTAGGGTTAGGGTTAGGGTTACTGTTTGGTTTAGGGTTAGGGTTAGGGTTAGAGTGCAGGTTAGGGTTAGGGTTAGGGTTAGGGTTAGGGTTAGTTTTAGGTTTAGGGTTCGGGTTAGGGTTAGAGTGAGGTTTAGGGTTTGGGTTCGGGTTAGGTTTTGGGGTAGGGTTAGGATTAGGGTACGGTTAGGGTTAGCGTTACGATTCGGGTTCGGGTCGGTTTAGGCTTAGGGGTAGGTTCGGGTTAGGGTTAGGGTTAGGGTTAGGGTTAGGGTTCGGGTTAGCGTTAGGGTTAGGTTTAGGGTTAGGGTTAGGGTTCGGGTTAGCGTTAGGGTTAGGTTTAGTGTTAATGTTTGGTTTATAGTTAGGGTTAGGGTTAGGGTTCAAGTTAGGGTTAGGGTTCGGGTTCGGGTTAGGGTTAGGGTTCGGGTTCGGGTTAGCGTTAGGGTTAGGGTTAGAGTTTGGGTTAGGGTTTGAGTTAGCGTTAGGGTTTGGATTCGGGTTCGGGTTCAGGTTAGGTTTAGGGTTAGGGTTCGGGTAGGTTTAGGGTTAGGGTTCGGGTTATGGTTAGGGTTAGGGTTAGGGTTACAGTTAGGGTTAGGTTTAGGGTTTGGGTTCAGGTTATGGTCGGGTTAGGGTTCGGGTTCGGGATTGGGTTCGGTTTCAGGTTAGGGTTAGGGTTAGGGTTATGGTTAGGGTTCGGGTTATCGTTAGGGTTAGGGTTAGGGTTGCTGTTTGGTTTAGGGTTAGGGTTAGGGTTAGGGTTAGGGTGCAGGTTAGGGTTAGGGTTCGTGTTAGGGTTAAGGTTACTGTTAGGGTTAGGTTTTGGGTTAGGGTTAGGTTTACGTTTATATTTCGGGTATGGTTAGGGTTAGGGTTAGAGTTCCGGTTAGGATTCGGGTTCGGGTTAGGGTTTGGGATAGGGCTAGGGTTCGGGGTAGGGTTAGGGTTCGGGTTAGGGTTAGGTTTCGAGTTAGGGTTAGGGTTCGTGTTAGGGTTTGGGTTCGGGTTAGGTTTTGGGGTAGGGTTAGGGTTAGGGTACGGTTAGGGTTAGGGTTACGATTCGGGTTCGGGTTGGTTTAGGGTTAGGGTTAGGGTTCAGGTTAGGGATAGGGTTAGGGTTAGGGTCGGGTTAGGTTAGGGTTCAGGTTAGGGTTATGGTTAGGGTTAGGGTGAGCGTTAGGATTAGGGTTAGGTTTCGGGCTAGGGTTAGGGTTCGGGGTAGGGTTAGAGTTCGGGTTAGGGTTAGATTTTGGGTTCGGGTTCGGTTTTGGGTTCGTGTTAGGGTTAGGTTTCGGTTTAGGGTTAGTGGTCGGACTAGGGGTAGGGTTTGGTTTCGGGTTAGGGTTCGGGGTAAGGTTAGGTTTCGGGTTCAGTTTCGGAGTAGGGTTAGGGTTAGGGTAAAGTTTGGGTTAGGGTTCGTGTTAGGGTTAGGGTTAGGGTTAGGGTTAGGGCTCGGGTTTGGGTTCGGGTTAGGGTTAGTGTTAGGGTTAGGGTTCGGTTTAGGCTTTGGGTGAAGTTTAGGGTCTGCGTTCGTGTTAGGTTTAGGGTTAGGGTTAGGTTTAGGGTTAGAGTTCGGGTTAGGGTTTGGGTTAGGGTTAGGGTTTGGATTCGGGTTCGGGTTCAGGTTAGGGTTAGGGTTAGGGTTAGGGTTAGGGTTAGGTTTCGGGCTAGGGTTAGGGTTCGGGGTAGGGTTAAAGTTCAGGTTAGGGTTAGATTTTGGGTTCGGGTTCGGGTTCGGGTTAGGTTTAGGGTTAGGGTTAGGGTTAGCGTTAGGGTTCGAGTTAGGATTCAGATTAGAGTTAGGGTTAGGGTTAGGGTTAGGGTTAGGGTTCGGGTTAGGGTTAGAGTGAGGTTTAGGGTTTGGGTTCGGGTTAGGTTTTGGGTTAGGGTTAGGGTTAGGGTTAGGGTTAGGGTTCGGTTTAGGGTTAGGGTGAGGTTTAGGGTTACGGTTAGGGTTAGGGTTCGGGTTAGGGTTCGGGTTCGGGTTCGGGTTCGGGATAGGGTTCGTTTTCAGGTTAGGGTTTGGATTCGGGTTAGGGTTAGGGTTCGGGTTCGGGTTCGGGTTAGGTTTCGGGTTCGGGTTTGGGTTCGGGTTCGGGTTAGGGTTACGGTTAGGGTTAGGGTTCGGGTTAGGGATCGGGTTCGGGTTAGGGTTCGGGTTCGGGTTAGGGTTAGGGTTAGGGTTAGAATTCGGGTTAGGGTTAGGGTTAGGGTTAGGGTTCGGGTTATCGTTAGGGTTACTGTTTGGTTTAGGGTTAGGGTTAGGGTTAGGGTTAGGGTGCAGGTTAGGTTTAGGGTTCGTGTTAGGGTTAAGGTTACTGTTAGGGTTAGGTTTTGGGTTAGGGTTAGGTTTACGTTTATATTTCGGGTATGGTTAGGGTTAGGGTTAGAGTTCCGGTTAGGATTCGGGTTCGGGTTAGGGTTTGGGTTAGGGCTAGGGTTCGGGGTAGGGTTAGGGTTCAGGTTAGGGTTAGGTTTCGGGTTAGGGTTAGAGTGAGGTTTAGGGTTTGGGTTCGGGTTAGGTTTTGGGTTAGGGTTAGGGTTAGGGTTACGGTTAGGGTTAGAGTTACGATTCGGTTTCGGGTCGGGTTAGGGTTAGGGTTAGGGTTCAGGTTAGGGATAGGGTTAGGGTTAGGGTCGGGTTAGGGTTAGGCTTAGAGTAGGGTTTGGGTTAGGGTTCGGGTTAGGGTTAGGGTTCGGGTTAGGGTTAGGGTTAGTGTTAGGGTTAGGGTTCGGGTTAGGGTTAGAGTGAGGTTTAGGGTTTGGGTTCGGGTTAGGTTTTGGGATAGGGTTAGGGTTAGGGTACGGTTAGGGTTAGGGTTACGATTCGGGTTCGGGTCGGTTTAGGGTTAGGGTTAGGGTTCAGGTTAGGGATAGGGTTAGGGTTAGGGTCGGGTTAGGTTAGGGTTCAGGTTAGGGTTATGGTTAGGGTTAGGGTGAGCGTTAGGATTAGGGTTAGGTTTCGGGCTAGGGTTAGGGTTCGGGGTAGGGTTAGAGTTCGGGTTAGGGTTAGATTTTGGGTTCGGGTTCGGTTTTGGGTTCGTGTTAGGGTTAGGTTTCGGTTTAGGGTTAGTGGTCGGACTAAGGGTAGGGTTTGGTTTCGGGTTAGGGTTCGGGGTAAGGTTAGGTTTCGGGTTCAGTTTCGGAGTAGGGTTAGGGTTAGGGTAAAGTTTGGGTGAGGGTTCGTGTTAGGGTTAGGGTTAGGGTTAGGGTTAGGGCTCGGGTTTGGGTTCGGGTTAGGGTTAGTGTTAGGGTTAGGGTTCGGTTTAGGCTTTGGTTTAGGTTTAGGGTTTGCGTTTGGTTTAGGTTTAGGGTTAGGGTTAGGTTTAGGGTTAGAGTTCGGGTTAGGGTTAGGGTTAGGGTTAGGGTTTGGATTCGGGTTCGGGTTCAGGTTAGGGTTAGGGTTAGGGTTCGGGTTAGGGTTAGGGTTAGTGTTAGGGTTAGGGTTCGGGTTAGGGTTAGAGTGAGGTTTAGGGTTTGGGTTCGGGTTAGGTTTTGGTTTAGGGTTAGGGTTAGGGTTCAGGTTAGGGATAGGGTTAGGGTTAGGGTCGGGTTAGGGTTAGGGTTAGGGTTAGGGTTAGGGTTCGGGTTAGGTTTAGGGTTAGTGTTAGGGTTAGGGTTCAGGTTAGGGTTAGAGTCAGGTTTAGGGTTTGAGTTCGGATTAGGGTTAGGGTTAGGGTTAGGGTTAGGGTTTGGGTTACGATTCGGGTAAGGGTTGGTTTAGGGTTAGGGTTAGGGTTCAGGTTAGGGATAGTGATAGGGTTAGGGTCGGGTTAGGGTTAGGGTTCAGGTTAGGGTTATGGTTAGGGTTAGGGTGAGCGTTAGGATTAGGGTTAGGTGTCGGGCTAGGGTTAGGGTTCGGGGTAGGGTTAGAGTTCGGGTTAGGGTTAGATTTTGGGTTCGGGTTCGGTTTTGGGTTCGTGTTAGGTTAGGTTTCCGTTTAGGGTTAGGGGTAGGATTAGGGGTAGAAATTGGTTTCGGGTTAGGGTTCGGGGTAGGGTTAGGGTTCGGGTTCGGTTTCAGAGTAGGGTTAGGGTTAGGGTAAAGTTTGGGTTAGGGTTCGTGTTAGGGTTCGTGTTAGGGTTAGGGTTAGGGCTCGGGTTTGGGTTCGGGTTAGGGTTAGTGTCAGGGTTAGGGTTCGTTTTAGGGTTAGGGTGAGGGTAGGGTTTGCGTTCGTGTTAGGTTTAGGGTTAGGGTTAGGTTTAGGGTTAGAGTTCGGGTTAGGGTTTGGGTTAGGGTTATGGTTTGGATTCGGGTTCGGGTTCAGGTTAGGGTTAGGGTTAGGGTTAGGGTTAGGGTTAGGTTTCGGGCTAGGGTTAGGGTTCGGGGTAGGGTTAGTGTTAGGGTTAGTGTTAGGGTTAGGGTTACTGTTTCATTTAGGGTTAGGGTTAGGGTTAGGGTTAGGTTTAGGTTTAGGTTAGGGTTAGGGTTAGGGTTAGGGTTAAGTTTCGGGCTAGGGTTAGGGTTCGGGGTAGGGTTAGAGTTCGGGTTAGGGTTAGATTTTGGGTTCGGGTTCGGGTTCGGGTTAGGGTTAGGGTTAGGGTTCGAGTTAGGATTCGGGTTAGAGTTCGGGTTAGGGTTAGGGTTAGGGTTTGGATTCGGGTTCGGGTTCAGGTTAGGGTTAGGATTAGGGTTCGGTTAGGGTTAGGGTTCGGGTTCAGGGTCGGGTTAGGGTTAAGGTTAGGGTTAGAGTTTGGGTTAGGGTTAGGGTTAGGGTTAGGGTTTGGATTCGGGTTCGGGTTCAGGTTAGGGTTAGGATTAGGGTTCGGGTAGGGTTAGGGTTAGGGTTAGGGTTCGTGTTAGGGTTCGGGTTAGGGTTAGGGTTAGGGCTCGGGTTTGGGTTCGGGTTAGGGTTAGTGTCAGGGTTAGGGTTCGGTTTAGGGTTAGGGTGAGGGTAGGGTTTGCGTTCGTTTTAGGTTTAGGGTTAGGGTTAGGTTTAGGGTTAGAGTTCGGGTTAGGGTTTGGGTTAGGGTTAGGGTTTGGATTCGGGTTCGGGTTCAGGTTAGGGTTAGGGTTAGGGTTAGGGTTAGGGTTAGGTTTCGGGCTAGGGTTAGGGTTCGGGGTAGGGTTAGGGTTAGGGTTAGTGTTAGGGTTAGGGTTACTGTTTCATTTAGGGTTAGGGTTAGGGTTAGGGTTAGGTTTAGGTTTAGGTTAGGGTTAGGGTTAGGGTTAAGGTTCGTGTTCGGTTGACGGTTCGGTTCGGGTTCCGGTTCGGGTTATGGATGGGGTTACGGTTAGGGTTCGGGTGAGGGTTAGGATTAGGGTTAGGTTTCGGGCTAGGGTTAGGGTTCGGGGTAGGGTTAGAGTTCGGGTTAGGGTTAGATTTTGGGTTCGGGTTCGGTTTTGGGTTCGTGTTAGGGTTAGGTTTCGGTTTAGGGTTAGGGGTCGGATTAGGGGTAGGGTTTGGGTTCGGGTTAGGGTTCGGGGTGGGGTTAGGGTTCGGGTTCGGTTTCGGAGTAGGGTTAGGTTTAGGGTAAAGTTTTGGGTTAGGGTTCGTGTTAGGGTTACGGTTAGGGTTAGGGTTAGGGTTCGGGTTTGGGTTCGCGTTAGGGTTAGTGTTAGGGTTACGGTTCGGTTTAGGGTTAGGGTGAGGTTTAGGGTTTGCGTTCGGGTTAGGTTTAGGGTTAGGGTTAGGTTTAGGGTTAGAGTTCGGATTAGGGTTTGGGTTAGGATTAGGGTTAGGGTTAGGGTTCGGGTTAGGGTTAGAGTTCGGATTAGGGTTTGGGTTAGGATTAGGGTTAGGGTTAGGGTTAGGGTTAGGGTTAGAGTTCGGATTAGGGTTTGGGTTAGGATTAGGGTTTTGATTCGGGTTCGGGTTCAGGTTAGGGTTAGAGTTCGGATAGGGTTAGGGTTAGGGTTAGGGTTAGGGTTAGGGTGCGGGATCGGTTTTGGTTTAGGGTTCGGGTTCGGGTATCGTTTGGGTTATGGTTAGTGTTTGGCTTCGGGTTCGGGTTAGGTTTAGAGTTAGGGTTCGTGTTAGGGTTCGGGTTAGGGTTCGGATCAGGGTTAGGGTTATGGTTAGGGTTACGTTTCGGGTTCGGTTTAGTGTTAGGGTTAGAGTTAGTGTTCCGGTTAGGGATAGCGTTAAGGTTAGGGTCGGGTTAGGGTTAGGTTTCGGGTTCGGGTTAGGGTTAGTGTTAGGGTTAGGTTTCCGGTTAGGGATAGGGTTAGGGTTAGGGTCGGGTTAGGGTTAGGCTTAGGGTTTGGGTTAGGGTTAGGGTTCGGGTTAGGGTTAGGGTTAGTGTTACGGTTAGGGTTCAGGTTAGGGTTAGAGTGAGGTTTAGGGTTTGGGTTCGGGTTAGGTTTTGGGGTAGGGTTAGGGTTAGGGTTAGGGTTCGGATTAGGGTTCGGGTTAGGGTTAGGGTTAGGGTTAGGGTTAGGGTTAGGGTTAGTGTTAATTTTTGGTTTAGGGTTAGGGTTAGGGTTAGGGTTCAAGTTAGGGTTAGGGTTAGGGTTAGGGTTAGGGTTAGTGTTAATGTTTGGTTTAGGGTTAGGGTTAGGGTTAGGGTTCAAGTTAGGGTTAGGGTTAGGGTTAGGGTTAGGGCTCGGGTTTGGGTTCGGGTTAGGGTTAGTGTTAGTGTTAGGGTTCGGTTTAGGCTTTGGGTGAAGTTTAGGGTTTGCGTTCGTGTTAGGTTTAGGGTTAGGGTTAGGTTTAGGGTTAGAGTTCGGGTTAGGGTTTGGGTTAGGGTTAGGGTTTGGATTCGGGTTCGGGTTCGGGTTCAGGTTAGGGTTAGGTTAGGGTTAGGGTTAGGTTTCGGGCTAGGATTAGGGTTCGGGGTAGGTTTAGGGTTAGGGTTAGTGTTAGGGTTAGGGTTACTGTTTCATTTAGGGTTAGGTTTAGGGTTAGGGTTAGGTTTAGGTTTAGGTTAGGGTTAGGGTTAGGGTTAGGTTTCGGGCTAGGGTTAGGGTTCGGGGTAGGGTTAAAGTTCAGGTTAGGGTTAGATTTTGGGTTCGGGTTCGGGTTCGGGTTCGGGTTAGGTTTAGGGTTAGGGTTAGGGTTAGTGTTAGGGTTCGAGTTAGGATTCGGGTTAGAGTTAGGGTTAGGGTTAGGGTTAGGATTAGGGTTTGGGTTAGGGTTAGGGTTAGGGTTAGGGTTCGGTTTAGGGTTAGGGTGAGGGTTAGGGTTAGGGTTAGGGTTAGGGTTAGGGTTAGGGTTCGGGTTCGGGTTAGGGTTTGGGTTAGGGTTAGGGTTAGGGTTAGGGTTAGAATTCGAGTTAGGGTTAGGGTTAGGGTTAGGCTTTGGATTCGGGTTCGGGTTCGGGTTCAGGTTAGGGTTAGGGTTAGGGTTAGGGTTCGGCTTAGGTTTAGGGTTCAGGTTAGGGTTAGGGTTAGGGTTAGGGTTAGGGTTCGGCTTAGGTTTAGGGTTCAGGTTAAGGTTCGGGTTTTGGTTAAGGTTCGGGTTTGGGATTTGGTTCGGTTTCCGGTTAGGGTTAGGGTTAGGGTTATGGTTAGGGTTCGGGTTAGCGTTAGGGTTAGGGTTAGTGTTAATGTTTGGTTTAGGGTTAGGGTTAGGGTTAGGGTTCAAGTTAGGGTTAGGGATCGGGTTCGGGTTAGGGTTAGGGTTCGGGTTCGGGTTAGCGTTAGGGTTAGGGTTAGAGTTCGGGTTAGGGTTTGAGTTAGGGTTAGGGATTGGATTCGGGTTCGGGTTCAGGTTAGGGTTAGGGTTAGGGTTCGGGTAGGGTTAGGGTTAGGGTTCGGGTTATGGTTAGGGTTAGGGTTAGGGTTACAGTTAGGGTTAGGTTTAGGGTTCGGTTTAGGGTTAGGGTTCAGGTTATGGTTCGGGTTAGGGTTCGGGTTAGGGTTAGGGTTAGGGTTAGGGTTCGGGTTATCGTTAGGGTTAGGGTTAGGGTTACTGTTTGGTTTAGGGTTAGAGTTAGGGTTAGGGTGCAGGTTAGGGTTAGGGTTCGTGTTAGGGTTAAGGTTACTGTTAGGGTTAGGTTTTGGGTTAGGGTTAGGTTTACGTTTATATTTCGTGAATGGTTAGGGTTAGGGTTAGAGTTCCGGTTAGGATTCGGGTTCGGGTTAGGGTTTGGGTTAGGGCTAGGTTTCGGGGTAGGGTTAGAGTGAGGTTTAGGGTTAGGGTTAGGGTTAGGGTTAGGTTTCGGGTTAGGGTTAGAGTGAGGTTTAGGGTTTGGGTTCGGGTTAGGTTTTGGGTTAGGGTTAGGGTTACGGTTAGGGTTAGGGTTACGATTCGGTTTCGGGTCGGGTTAGGGTTAGGGTTAGGGTTCAGGTTAGGGATAGGGTTAGGGTTAGGGTCGGGTTAGGGTTAGGCTTAGAGTTAGGGTTTGGGTTAGGGTTCGGGTTAGGGTTAGGGTTCGGGTTAGGGTTAGAGTGAGGTTTAGGGTTTGGGTTCGGGTTAGGTTTTGGGGTAGGGTTAGGGTTAGGGTACGGTTAGGGTTAGGGTTACGATTCGGGTTCGGGTCGGTTTAGGGTTAGGGTTAGGGTTCAGGTTAGGGATAGGGTTAGGGTTAGGGTCGGGTTAGGTTAGGGTTCAGGTTAGGGTTATGGTTAGGGTTAGGGTGAGCGTTAGGATTAGGGTTAGGTTTCGGGCTAGGGTTAGGGTTCGGGGTAGGGTTAGAGTTCGGGTTAGGGTTAGATTTTGGGTTCGGGTTCAGTTTTGGGTTCGTGTTAGGGTTAGGTTTCGGTTTAGGGTTAGTGGTCGGACTAAGGGTAGGGTTTGGTTTCGGGTTAGGGTTCGGGGTAAGGTTAGGTTTCGGGTTCAGTTTCGGAGTAGGGTTAGGGTTAGGGTAAAGTTTGGGTTAGGGTTCGTGTTAGGGTTAGGGTTAGGGTTAGGGTTAGGGCTCGGGTTTGGGTTCGGGTTAGGGTTAGTGTTAGGGTTAGGGTTCGGTTTAGGCTTTGGGTGAGGTTTAGGGTTTGCGTTTGGTTTAGGTTTAGGGTTAGGGTTAGGTTTAGGGTTAGAGTTCGGGTTAGGGTTTGGGTTAGGGTTAGGGTTTGGATTCGGGTTCGGGTTCAGGTTAGGGTTAGGGTTAGGGTTCGGGTTAGGGTTAGGGTTAGTATTACGGTTAGGGTTCGGGTTAGGGTTAGAGTGAGGTTTAGGGTTTGGGTTCGGGTTAGGGTTAGGGTTCGGGTTAGGGTTAGGGTTCGGGTTAGGGTTAGGGTTCGGGTTAGGGTTAGAGTCAGGTTTAGGGTTTGAGTTCGGATTAGGGTTAGGGTTAGGGTTAGGGTTAGGGTTAGGGTTACGATTCGGGTTCGGGTTGGTTTAGGGTTAGGGTTAGGGTTCAGGTTAGGGATAGTGATAGGGTTAGGGTCGGGTTAGGGTTAGGGTTCAGGTTAGGGTTATGGTTAGGGTTAGGGTGAGCGTTAGGATTAGGGTTAGGTGTCGGGCTAGGGTTAGGGTTAGGGTTAGGGTTCGTGTTAGGGTTCGGGTTAGGGTTAGGGTTAGGGCTCGGGTTTGGGTTCGGGTTAGGGTTAGTGTCAGGGTTAGGGTTCGGTTTAGGGTTAGGGTGAGGGTAGGGTTTGCGTTCGTTTTAGGTTTAGGGTTAGGGTTAGGTTTAGTGTTAGAGTTCGGGTTAGGGTTTGGGTTAGGGTTAGGGTTTGGATTCGGGTTCGAGTTCAGGTTAGGGTTAGGGTTAGGGTTAGGGTTAGGGTTAGGTTTCGGGCTAGGGTTAGGGTTCGGGGTAGGGTTAGGGTTAGGGTTAGTGTTAGGGTTAGGGTTACTGTTTCATTTAGGGTTAGGGTTAGGGTTAGGGTTAGGTTTAGGTTAGGGTTAGGGTTAGGGTTAGGGTTAAGTTTCAGGCTAGGGTTAGGGTTCGGGGTAGGGTTAGAGTTCGGGTTAGGGTTAGATTTTGGGTTCGGGTTCGGGTTAGGGTTAGGGTTAGGGTTAGGGTTCAAGTTAGGATTCGGGTTAGAGTTCGGGTTAGTGTTAGGGTTAGGGTTTGGATTCGGGTTCGGGTTCAGTTTAGGGTTAGGATTAGGGTTCGGGTAGGGTTAGGGTTCCGGTTCGGGTTAGAGTTAGGGTTAAGATTAGGGTTAGAGTTTGGGTTAGGGTTAGGGTTAGGGTTAGGGTTTGGATTCGGGTTCGGGTTAGGGTTAGGGTTAGGGTTAGGGTTAGGGTTCGGTTTAGGGTTAGGGTTAGGGTTAGGGTTAGGGTTAGGGTTAGAGTTATGGTTAGGGATCAGGTTAGGGTTAGGGTTCGGGTTAGGGTCAGGGTAATGGTCAGGATCACGCTCAGGGTCTCGGTCAGGGTATAGGGTTTGGATTCTAGTTAGGGTACTGGTCGGGTAAGAGACCACAGTGCCCAGGCACCGTCTTAGCCCTTCCCTCATGCCGGCGGTTTTGCTAGCAGGAGTTCAACCCCAAAGAACACAGCCCGGAGACCCCTGGGGAAAAACGGCTTCCGACGAACAATAGGTGCTTGCTGTGGAAAATGTATCCCAAGTGGGGGTAGCCAGGTCAACAAAATGCCACACACCCAGGTGTAAGAAACAACATTGCCCAGCCATGGTCCAAGCCCCTCACCTCATCCCTGTGCTTTGGGGAGCCGGAGGGACAGCCGAGGCCCTCGGCCCAGAGAACCCTTTGCAAAAAGCCGGCTTCCCACGGAAAGAGTTTTCCTGAGGTGCAGACCCTCTCCCAAGTGGTTGTGGCAAGGTAAAGGAAATGCCCTCCACTTCTCTAGAAGAAACCACAGTGCCCAGGCATGTTCTAAGCCCTCCCATTCTCTCTGGGCTTCTGGCAGCAGGAGTGAAAAGAGAGGAGCACAGCACTGGGACCAGTAGTACAAAAACGGCTTCCCACGGGAAAGTCTCCACGTGCAGACATGCTCCCCAGTGCCTGTGGCAAGGTGAAGGAAATGCCATACACTGACCTGTAAGAGACCACAGGGTCCAGGCACAGTCTGAGCCATTTCCTCATCCCGGCGGTTTTCCTAGCAGGAGTTGAACCCCAACGACCCCAGCCCGGAGAACCCTGGGGCAAAAACAGCTTACAACGAGCAATATGCTCTTGCTGTGGAAAACCTATGCAAAGTGGGGGTAGCCAGGTAAACAAAATGCCACACCCCGAGGTGTAAGAAACAAAATTGCCCAGGCATAGTCTAAGCCCCTCACCTTGTCCCTGTGCTTGTGGGAGCCGGAGGGACACCCGAGGCCCACGGCCCTGAGACCCATATGGCAAAAAATGGCTTCCCACGGACACAGTTTTCCTGAGGTACAGACCCTCTCCCAAGTGGTTGTGGCAACTTAAAGCAAATGCCATCCACTTCTCTGGAAGAAACCACAGTGCCCAGCCATGTTCTAAGCCCTCCCATCCTCACTGGGCTTCTGGCAGCAGGAGTGAAAAAGAAGAGCACAGCACTGGGACCCGTTTGACAAAAACCGGCTTCCCACGGGAAAGTCTTTCTCCACGTGCAGACATGCTCCCAGGTGCCTGTGGCAAGGGGAAGGAAATGCCATACACTGACCTGGAAGAGACCACAGGGCCCAGGCACAGTCTGAACCCTTCCCTCATCCCGGCGGTTTTGCTAGCAGGAGTTCAACCCTAACGAACCCAGCAAGGAGACCCGTGGGGCAAATACGGTTTCCGTTGCGCAATATGCTCTTGCTGTGGAATACGTACCCAAGTGGGTGTAGCCAGGTAAGTAAAATGGAACACACCCAAGTGTAAGAAAAAACATTGCCCAGGCGTGGTCTAAGCATCTCAACGCGCCGCTGTGCTTTGGGGAGCCCAAGGGACACCCGAGTTCCACGGCTCTGAGACAAGTTTGGCCAAAAGCCGGCTTCCCATGGAAACAGTTTTCCTGAGGTGCAGACCCTCTCGCAAGTGGTTGTGGCAAGGTAAAGCAAATGCCGTCCACTTCTCTAGAAGAAACCACAGTGCCCAGGCATGTTCTAAGCCCTCCCATCCTCTCTAGGCTTCTGGCAGCAGGAGTGAAAAGAGAGGAGCACAGCACTGGGACCAGTAGTACAAAAACGGCTTCCCACGGGAAAGTCTCCACGTGCAGACATGCTCCCCAGTGCCTGTGGCAAGGTGAAGGAAATGCCATACACTGACCTGTAAGAGACCACAGGGTCCAGGCACAGTCTGAGCCATTTCCTCATCCCGGCGGTTTTCCTAGCAGGAGTTGAACCCCAACGACCCCAGCCCGGAGAACCCTGGGGCAAAAACAGCTTACAACGAGCAATATGCTCTTGCTGTGGAAAACCTATGCAAAGTGGGGGTAGCCAGGTAAACAAAATGCCACACCCCGAGGTGTAAGAAACAAAATTGCCCAGGCATAGTCTAAGCCCCTCACCTTGTCCCTGTGCTTGTGGGAGCCGGAGGGACACCCGAGGCCCACGGCCCTGAGACCCATATGGCAAAAAATGGCTTCCCACGGACACAGTTTTCCTGAGGTACAGACCCTCTCCCAAGTGGTTGTGGCAACTTAAAGCAAATGCCCTCCACTTCTCTGGAAGAAACCACAGTGCCCAGCCATGTTCTAAGCCCTCCCATCCTCCCTGGGCTTCTGGCAGCAGGAGTGAAAAGAGAGGAGCAGAGCACTGGGACCCGTTTGACAAAAACCGGCTTCCCACGGGAAAGTCTTTCTCCACGTGCAGACATGCTCCCAGGTGCCTGTGGCAAGGGGAAGGAAATGCCATATACTGACCTGGAAGAGACCACAGGGCCCAGGCACAGTCTGAGCCCTTCCCTCATCCCGGCGGTTTTGCTAGCAGGAGTTCAACTCCAACGAACCCATCAAGGAGATCCGTGGGGCAAATACGGCTTCCGCTGAGAAATATGCTCTTGCTGTGGAATACCTACCCAAGTGGGGGTAGCCAGGTAAGCAAAATGGAACACACCCAAGTGTAAGAAAAAACATTGCCCAGGCGTGGTCTAAGCATCTCAACGCGCCGCTGTGCTTTGGGGAGCCCAAGGGACACCCGAGTTCCACGGCTCTGAGACAAGTTTGGCCAAAAGCCGGCTTCCCATGGAAACAGTTTTCCTGAGGTGCAGACCCTCTCACAAGTGGTTGTGGCAAGGTAAAGCAAATGCCATCCACTTCTCTAGAAGAAACCACAGTGCCCAGGCATGTTCTAAGCCCTCCCATCCTCTCTGGGCTTCTGGCAGCAGGAGTGAAAAGAGAGGAGCACAGCACTGGGACCAGAAGGACAAAACCGGCTTCCCACGGGAAAGTCTCCACGTGCAGACATGCTCCCCAGTGCCTGTGGCAAGGTGAAGGAAATGCCATACACTGACCTGTAAGAGACCACAGGGCCCAGGCACAGTCTGAGCCATTCCCTCATCCCGGCGGTTTTCCTAGCAGGAGTTCAACCCCAACGACCCCAGCCCGGAGAACCCTGGGGCAAAAACAGCTTACAACGAGCAATATGCTCTTGCTGTGGAAAACCTATGCAAAGTGGGGGTAGCCAGGTAAACAAAATGCCACACCCCGAGGTGTAAGAAACAAAATTGCCCAGGTATAGTCTAAGCCCCTCACCTTGTCCCTGTGCTTGTGGGAGCCGGAGAGACACCCGAGGCCCACGGCCCTGAGACCCATATGGCAAAAAATGGCTTCCCACGGACACAGTTTTCCTGAGGTACAGACCCTCTCACAAGTGGTTGTGGCTAGTTAAAGCAAATGCCATCCACTTCTCTGGAAGAAACCACAGTGCCCAGCCATGTTCTAAGCCCTCCCATCCTCACTGGGCTTCTGGCAGCAGGAGTGAAAAAGAAGAGCACAGCATTGGGACCCATTTGACAAAAACCGGCTTCCCACGAAAAAGTCTTTCTCCACGTGCAGACATGCTCCCAAGTGCCTGTGGCAAGGTGAAGGAAATGCCATACACTGACCTGGAAGAGACCACAGGGCCCAGGCACATTCTAAGCCCTTCCCTCATCCCGGCGGTTTTGCTAGCAGGAGTTCAACCCCAACGAACACAGCCCGGAGACCCCTGGGGCAAATACGGCTACCGACGAGCAATATGCTCTTGCTGTGGAAAACCTATCCAAAGTAGGGGTAGCCAGTTAAACAAAATGCCACACACCCAGCTGTGAGAAACAACATGGCCCAAGCATGGTCTAAGCCCCTCATCTCGTCCCTTGCTTTGGGGAGCCGGAGGGACACCCGAGGAAAACGGCCCTGAGACCCGTCTGGCAAAAAGCCGGCTTCCCAAGGAAACTGTTTTCCTGAGGTGCAGACCCTCTCACAAGTGGTTGTGGCAAGGTAAAGCAAATGCCATTTACGTCTCTGGAAGAAACCACAGTGTCCAGCCATGTTCTAAACACTCCCATCCTCACTGGTCTTCTGGCAGCAGGAGTGAAAAGAGAGGAGCACAGCACTGGGACCCGTTTGACAAAAACCGGCTTCCCACGGGAAAGTCTTTCTCCACGTGCAAACATGCTCCCAAGTGCCTGTGGCAAGGTGAAGGAAATGCCTTAGACTGACCTGTAAGAGACCACAGGGCCCAGGCACAGTCTGAGCCCTTCCCTCATCCCGGCGGTTTTGCTAGCAGGAGTTCAACCCCAAGGAACACAGCCCGGAGACCCCTGGGGCAAATACGGCTTCCGACGAGCAATACGCTCTTGCTGTGGAAAACCTATCCCAAGTGGGGGTAGCCAGGTCAACAAAATGCCACACACCCAGGTTAAAGAAGCAACATTGCCCAGGCATGGTCTAAGCCCCTCAACTCGTCCCTGTGCTTTTGGGAGACCGAGGGACACCTGAAGCCCACGGCCCTGAGACCCATTTGACAAAAAGACGGCTTCCCACGGAAACAGATTCCTGAGGTGCAGACCCTCTCACAAGTGGTTGTGGCAAGGTAAAGCAAATGCCATCCACGATTCTGGAAGAAACCACAGTGCCCAGCCATGTTCTAAACTGCCCAGGTATGGTCTAAGCCCCTCACCTCATCCCTGTGCTTTTGGGAGCCATAGGGAAACCCGAGGCCCACGGCCATGATACCCGTTTGGCCAAAAGCCGGCTTCCCACGGAAACAGTTTTCCTGAGGTGCAGACCCTCTCACAAGTGGTTGTGGCAAGGTAAAGCAAATGCCCTCCACTTCTCTGGAAGAAACCACAGTGCCCAGCCATGTTCTAAACACTCCCATCCTCACTTTGCTTCTGGCAGCAGGAGTGAAAAGAGAAGAGCACAGCACTGGGAACCATTTCACAAAAACCGGCTTCCCACGGGAAAGTCTTTCTCCACGTGCAGACATGCTCCCAAGTGCCTGCGGCAAGGTGAAGGAAATGCCATACACTGACCTGGAAGAGACCACAGGGCCCAGGCACAGTCTGAGCCCTTCCCTCATCCCGGCGGTTTTGCTAGCAGGAGTTCAACCCCAAAGAACACAGCCCGGAGACCCCTGGGGCAAATACGTCTTCCGACGAGCAATACGCTCTTGCTGTGGAAAACCTATCCCAAGTGGGGGTAGCCAGGTACACAAAATGCCACACACCCAGGTGAAAGAAACAACATTGCCCAGGCATGGTCTAAGCCCCTCACCTCATCCCTGTGCTTTTGGGAGCCGGAGGGTAACCCGAGGCCCACGGCCATGATACCCGTTTGGCCAAAAGCCGGCTTCCCACGGAAACAGTTTTCCTGAGGTGCAGACCCTCTCACAAGTGGTTGTGGCAAGGTAAAGCAAATTCCATCCACGTCTCTGGAAGAAACCACAGTGCCCAGCCATTTTCTAAGCCCTCCCATCCTCACTGGGCCTCTGGCAGCAGGAGTGAAAAAGAGGAGCACAGCACTGGGACCAGTTTGACAAAAACCAGCTTCCCACGGGAAAGTCTTTCTCCACGTGCAGACATGCTCTCAGGTGCCTGTGGCAAGGGGAAGGAAATGCCATACACTGACCTGGAAGAGACCACAGGGCCCAGGCACAGTCTGAACCCTTCCCTCAACCCGGCGGTTTTGCTAGCAGGAGTTCAACTCCAAGGAACACAGCCCGGAAACCCCTGGGGCAAAAACGGCTTCCAAGGAACAATAGGTGCTTGCTGTGGAAAACCTATGCAAAGTGGGGGTAGTCAGGTAACCAAATGCCACACACCCAGGTGTAAGAAACAACATTGCCCAGGCTTGGTCCAAGCCCCTCACGTCGTCCCTGTGCTTTTGGGAGCCAGAGGGACACCCGAGGCCCACGGCCCTGAGACCCGTTTGGCCAAAACCCGGCTTCCAACGGAAACAGTTTTCCTGAGGTGCAGACCCTCTCACAAGTGGTTGTGGCAAGGTAAAGCAAATGCCATCCACTTCTCTGGAAGAAACCACAGTGCCCAGCCATGTTCTAACGCCTCCCATCCTCACTGGACTTCTGGCTGCAGGAGAGAAAAGAGAGGAGCACAGCACTGGGACCCGTTTCACAAAAACCGGCTTCCCACGGGAGAGGCTTTCTCCACGTGAAGACATGCTCCTCAGTGCCTGTGGCAAGGTGAAGGAAATGCCATACACTGACCTGTAAGAGACCACAGGGCCCAGGCACAGTCTGAGCCCTTCCCTCATCCCGGCGGTTTTCCTAGCAGGAGTTCAACCCCAACGACCCCAGCCCGGAGAACCCTGGGGCAAAAACAGCTTACAACGAGCAATATGCTCTTGCTGTGGAAAACCTATCCAAAGTGGGGGTAGCCAGGTAAACAAAATGCCACACCCCGAGGTGTAAGAAACAAAATTGCCCAGGCATAGTCTAAGCCCCTCACCTTGTCCCTGTGCTTGTGGGAGCCGGAGAGACACCCGAGGCCCACGGCCCTGAGACCCATATGGCAAAAAATGGCTTCCCACGGACACAGTTTTCCTGAGGTACAGACCCTCTCACAAGTGGTTGTGGCAAGTTAAAGCAAATGCCATCCACTTCTCTGGAAGAAACCATAGTGCCCAGCCATGTTCTAAGCCCTCCCATCCTCACTGGGCTTCTGGCAGCAGGAGTGAAAAAGAAGAGCACAGCATTGGGACCCATTTGACAAAAACCGGCTTCCCACGAAAAAGTCTTTCTCCACGTGCAGATATGCTCCCAAGTGCCTGTGGCAAGGTGAAGGAAATGCCATACACTGACCTGGAAGAGACCACAGGGCCCAGGCACATTCTAAGCCCTTCCCTCATCCCGGCGGTTTTGCTAGCAGGAGTTCAACCCCAACGAACACAGCCCGGAGACCCCTGGGGCAAATACGGCTACCGACGAGCAATATGCTTTTGCTGTGGAAAACCTATCCAAAGTAGGGGTAGCCAGTTAAACAAAATGCCACACACCCAGCTGTGAGAAACAACATGGCCCAAGCATGGTCTAAGCCCCTCATCTCGTCCCTTGCTTTGGGGAGCCGGAGGGACACCCGAGGAAAACGGCCCTGAGACCCGTCTGGCAAAAAGCCGGCTTCCCAAGGAAACTGTTTTCCTGAGGTGCAGACCCTCTCACAAGTGGTTGTGGCAAGGTAAAGCAAATGCCATTTACGTCTCTGGAAGAAACCACAGTGTCCAGCCATGTTCTAAACACTCCCATCCTCACTGGTCTTCTGGCAGCAGGAGTGAAAAGAGAGGAGCACAGCACTGGGACCCGTTTGACAAAAACCGGCTTCCCACGGGAAAGTCTTTCTCCACGTGCAAACATGCTCCCAAGTGCCTGTGGCAAGGTGAAGGAAATGCCTTAGACTGACCTGTAAGAGACCACAGGGCCCAGGCACAGTCTGAGCCCTTCCCTCATCCCGGCGGTTTTGCTAGCAGGAGTTCAACCCCAAGGAACACAGCCCGGAGACCCCTGGGGCAAATACGGCTTCCGACGAGCAATACGCTCTTGCTGTGGAAAACCTATCCCAAGTGGGGGTAGCCAGGTCAACAAAATGCCACACACCCAGGTTAAAGAAGCAACATTGCCCAGGCATGGTCTAAGCCCCTCAACTCGTCCCTGTGCTTTTGGGAGACCGAGGGACACCTGAAGCCCACGGCCCTGAGACCCATTTGACAAAAAGACGGCTTCCCACGGAAACAGATTCCTGAGGTGCAGACCCTCTCACAAGTGGTTGTGGCAAGGTAAAGCAAATGCCATCCACGATTCTGGAAGAAACCACAGTGCCCAGCCATGTTCTAAACTGCCCAGGTATGGTCTAAGCCCCTCACCTCATCCCTGTGCTTTTGGGAGCCATAGGGAAACCCGAGGCCCACGGCCATGATACCCGTTTGGCCAAAAGCCGGCTTCCCACGGAAACAGTTTTCCTGAGGTGCAGACCCTCTCACAAGTGGTTGTGGCAAGGTAAAGCAAATGCCCTCCACTTCTCTGGAAGAAACCACAGTGCCCAGCCATGTTCTAAACACTCCCATCCTCACTTTGCTTCTGGCAGCAGGAGTGAAAAGAGAAGAGCACAGCACTGGGAACCATTTCACAAAAACCGGCTTCCCACGGGAAAGTCTTTCTCCACGTGCAGACATGCTCCCAAGTGCCTGTGGCAAGGTGAAGGAAATGCCATACACTGACCTGGAAGAGACCACAGGGCCCAGGCACAGTCTGAGCCCTTCCCTCATCCCGGCGGTTTTGCTAGCAGGAGTTCAACCCCAAAGAACACAGCCCGGAGACCCCTGGGGCAAATACGTCTTCCGACGAGCAATACGCTCTTGCTGTGGAAAACCTATCCCAAGTGGGGGTAGCCAGGTACACAAAATGCCACACACCCAGGTGAAAGAAACAACATTGCCCAGGCATGGTCTAAGCCCCTCACCTCATCCCTGTGCTTTTGGGAGCCGGAGGGTAACCCGAGGCCCACGGCCATGATACCCGTTTGGCCAAAAGCCGGCTTCCCACGGAAACAGTTTTCCTGAGGTGCAGACCCTCTCACAAGTGTTTGTGGCAATGTAAAGCAAATTCCATCCACGTCTCTGGAAGAAACCACAGTGCCCAGCCATTTTCTAAGCCCTCCCATCCTCACTGGGCCTCTGGCAGCAGGAGTGAAAAAGAGGAGCACAGCACTGGGACCAGTTTGACAAAAACCGGCTTCCCACGGGAAAGTCTTTCTCCACGTGCAGACATGCTCCCAGGTGCCTGTGGCAAGGGGAAGGAAATGCCATACACTGACCTGGAAGAGACCACAGGGCCCAGGCACAGTCTGAACCCTTCCCTCAACCCGGCGGTTTTGCTAGCAGGAGTTCAACTCCAAGGAACACAGCCCGGAAACCCCTGGGGCAAAAACGGCTTCCAAGGAACAATAGGTGCTTGCTGTGGAAAACCTATGCAAAGTGGGGGTAGTCAGGTAACCAAATGCCACACACCCAGGTGTAAGAAACAACATTGCCCAGGCTTGGTCCAAGCCCCTCACGTCGTCCCTGTGCTTTTGGGAGCCAGAGGGACACCCGAGGCCCACGGCCCTGAGACCCGTTTGGCCAAAACCCGGCTTCCAACGGAAACAGTTTTCCTGAGGTGCAGACCCTCTCACAAGTGGTTGTGGCAAGGTAAAGCAAATGCCATCCACTTCTCTGGAAGAAACCACAGTGCCCAGCCATGTTCTAACGCCTCCCATCCTCACTGGACTTCTGGCTGCAGGAGAGAAAAGAGAGGAGCACAGCACTGGGACCCGTTTCACAAAAACCGGCTTCCCACGGGAGAGGCTTTCTCCACGTGCAGACATGCTCCCCAGTGCCTGTGGCAAGGTGAAGGAAATGCCATACACTGACCTGTAAGAGACCACAGGGCCCAGGCACAGTCTGAGCCCTTCCCTCATCCCGGCGGTTTTCCTAGCAGGAGTTCAACCCCAACGACCCCAGCCCGGAGAACCCTGAGGCAAAAACGGCTTACAACGAGCAATATGCTCTTGCTGTGGAAAACCTATGCAAAGTGGGGGTAGCCAGGTAAACAAAATGCCACACCCCGAGGTGTAAGAAACAAAATTGCCCAGGCATAGTCTAAGCCCCTCACCTTGTCCCTGTGCTTGTGGGAGCCGGAGGGACACCCGAGGCCCACGGCCCTGAGACCCATATGGCAAAAAATGGCTTCCCACGGACACAGTTTTCCTGAGGTGCAGACCCTCTCACAAGTGGTTCTGGCAAGTTAAAGCAAATGCCATCCACTTCTCTGGAAGAAACCACAGTGCCCAGCCATGTTCTAAGCCCTTCCATCCTCACTGGGCTTCTGGCAGCAGGAGTGAAAAGAGAGGAGCACAGCATTGGGACCCATTTGACAAAAACCGGCTTCCCACGAAAAAGTCTTTCTCCGCATGCAGACATTCTCCCAAGTGCCTGTGGTAAGGTATAGGAAATGCCATACACTGACCTGTAAGAGACCACAGGGCCCAGGTACAGTCTGAGCCCTTCCCTCATCCCGTCGGTTTTGCTAGCAGGAGTTCAACCACAACGAACACAGCCCAGAGACCCCTGGGGCAAAAACGGCTTCCAAGGAACAACATGCTCTTGCTGTGGAAAACCTATCCAAAGTGGGGTAGCCAGGAAAAAAAAATGCCACACACCCAGGTGTAAGAAACAACATTGCCCAGGCATGGTCTAAGCCCCTCACCTCGTCCCTGTGCTTTTGGGAGCCAGAGGGACACCCGACGCCCACAGCCCTGAGACCCGTCTGGCAAAAAGCCGGCTTCCCAAGGAAACAGTTTTCCTGAGGTGCAGACCCTCACACAAGTGGTTGTGGCAAGGTAAAGCAAATGCCATCCACTTCTCTTGAAGAAACCACAGTGCCCAGCCATGTTCTAAGCCCTCCCATCCTCACTGGGCTTCTGGCAGCAGGAGTGAAAAGAGAGGAGCAGAGCACTGGGACCCGTTTGACAAAAACCGGCTTCCCACGGGAAAGTCTTTCTCCACGTGCAAACATGCTCCCAAGTGCCTGTGGCAAGGTGAAGGAAATGCCATACACTGACCTGGAAGAGACCACAGGGCCCAGTCACAGTCTGAACCTTTCCCTCATCCTGGCAGTTTTGCTAGCAGGAGTTCAACCCCAACCAACACAGCCCGGAGACCCCTGAGGCAAACACGGCTTCTGACGAACAAGAGGTGCTTGCTGTGGAAAATGTATCCCAAGTGGGGGTAGCCAGCTCAACAAAATGCCACACACCCAGGTGTAAGAAACAACATTGCCCAGGCATGGTCTAAGCCCCTCACCTCGTCCCTGTGCTTTGGGGAGCCGGATGGACAACCGAGGCCCACGGCCCTGAGACCCCTTTGCAAAAAGCCGGCTTCCCACGGAAACAGCTTTCCTGAGGTGCAGACCCTATCACTAGTGGTTGTGGCAAGGTAAAGCAAATGCCCTCCACTTCTCTGGAAGAAGCCACAGTGCCCAGCCATGTTCTAAGCCCTCACATCCTCCCTGGGCTTCTGGCAGCAGGAGTGAAAAGAGAGGAGCAGAGCTCTGGAACCCGTTTGACAAAAACCGGCTTCCCACGGAAAGTCTTTCTCCACGTGCAGACATGCTCCCAGGTGCCTGTGGCAAGGGGAAGGAAATGCCATACACTGACCTGGAAGAGACCACAGGGCCCAGGCACAGTCTGAACCCTTCCCTCACCCCGGCGGTTTTGCTAGCAGGAGTTCAACCCCAACGAACACAGCCCGGTGACCCCTGGGGCAAAAACGGGTACAAACGAACAATAGGTGCTTGCTGTGGAAAATGTATCCCAAGTGGGGGTAGCCAGGTCAACAAAATGCCACACACCCAGGTGTAAGAAACAACATTGCCCAGCCATGGTCTAAGCCCCTCACCTCATCCCTGTGCTTTGGGGAGCCGGAGGGACAGCCGAGGCCCACGGCCCTGAGACCCCTTTGCAAAAAGCCGGCCTCCCACGGAAACAGTTTTCCTGAGGTGCAGACCCTCTCCCAAGTGGTTGTGGCAAGGTAAAGCAAATGCCCTCCACTTCTCTGGAAGAAACCACAGTGCCCAGCCATGTTCTAAGCCCTCCCATCCTCCCTGGGCTTCTGGCAGCAGGAGTGAAAAGAGAGGAGCAGAGCACTGGGACCCGTTTGACAAAAACCGGCTTCCCACGGGAAAGTCTTTCTCCACGTGCAGACATGCTCCCAGGTGCCTGTGGCAAGGGGAAGGAAATGCCATACACTGACCTGGAAGAGACCACAGGGCCCAGGCACAGTCTGAACCCTTCCCTCATCCCGGCGGTTTTGCTAGCAGGAGTTCAACCCCAACCAACACAGCCCGGAGACCCCTGAGGCAAAAACGGCTTCCGACAAACAAGAGGTGCTTGCTGTGGAAAACCTATCCCAAGTGGGGGTAGCCAGGTCAACAAAATGCCACACACCTAGGTGTAGGAAACAACATTGCCCAGCCATGGTCTAAGCCCCTCACCTCGTCCCTGTGCTTTGGGGAGCCGGAGGGACAGCCGAGGCCCACGGCCCTGAGACCCCTTTGCAAAAAGCCGGCTTCCCACGGAAATAGCTTTCCTGAGGTGCAGACCCTCTCACAAGTTTTTGTGGCAAGGTAAAGTAAATGCCCTCCACTTCTCTGGAAGAAACCACAGTGCCCAGCCATGTTCTAAGCCCTCCCATCCTCCCTGGGCTTCTGGCAGCAGGAGTGAAAAGAGCGGAGCAGAGCACTGGGACCCGTTTGACAAAAACCGGCTTCCCACGGGAAAGTCTTTCTCCACGTGCAGACATGCTCCCAGGTGCCTGTGGCAAGGGGAAGGAAATGCCATACACTGACCTGGAAGAGACCACAGGGCCCAGGCACAGTCTGAACCCTTCCCTCTTCCCGGCGGTTTTGCTAGCAGGAGTTCAACCCCAACGAACACAGCCCGGAGACCCCTGGGGCAAAAATGGCTTCAAACGAACAATAGGTGCTTGCTGTGGAAAATGTATCCCAAGTGGGGGTAGCCAGGTCAACAAAGTGCCACACACCCGGGTGTAAGAAACAACATTGCCCAGCCATGGTCTAAGCCCCTCACCTCGTCCCTGTGCTTTGGGGAGCCGGAGGGACAGCCGAGGCCCACGGCCCTGAGACCCCTTTGCAAAAAGCCGGCTTCCCACGGAAACAGTTTTCCTGAGGTGCAGACCCTCTCCCAAGTGGTTGTGGCAAGGTAAAGCAAATGCCCTCCACTTCTCTGGAAGAAACCACAGTGCCCAGCCATGTTCTAAGCCCTCCCATCCTCCCTGGGCTTCTGGCAGCAGGAGTGAAAAGAGAGGAGCAGAGCACTGGGACCCGTTTGACAAAAACCGGCTTCCCACGGGAAAGTCTTTCTCCACGTGCAGACATGCTCCCAGGTGCCTGTGGCAAGGGGAAGGAAATGCCATACACTGACCTGGAAGAGACCACAGGGCCCAGGCACAGTCTGAACCCTTCCCTCATCCCGGCGGTTTTGCTAGCAGGAGTTCAACCCCAACGAACACAGCCCGGAGACCCCTGAGGCAAAAACGGCTTCCAACGAACAATAGGTGCTTGCTTTGGAAAACGTATCCCAAGTGGGGGTAGCCAGGTCAACAAAATGCCACACACCCAGGTGTAAGAAACAACATTGCTCAGCCATGGTCTAAGCCCCTCACCTTGTCCCTGTGCTTTGGCGAGCCGGAGGGACAGCCGAGGCCCACGGCCCTGAGACCCCTTTGCAAAAAGCCGGCTTCCCACGGAAACAGTTTTCCTGAGGTGCAGACCCTCTCCCAAGTGGTTGTGGCAAGGTAAAGCAAATGCCCTCCACTTCTCTGGAAGAAACCACAGTGCCCAGCCATGTTCTAAGCCCTCCCATCCTCCCTGGGCTTCTGGCAGCAGGAGTGAAAAGAGAGGAGCAGAGCACTGGGACCCGTTTGACAAAAACCGGCTTCCCACGGGAAAGTCTTTCTCCACGTGCAGACATGCTCCCCAGTGCCTGTGGCAAGGGGAAGGAAATGCCATACACTGACCTGGAAGAGGACACAGGGTCAGGGACAGTCTGAGCCCTTCCCTCATCCCTGCGCTTTTGCTAGCAGGAGTTGAAACCCAACGAACACAGCCTGGAGACCGCTGGGGCAAAAACGGCTTCTGAGGAGCAATATGCTCCTGCTTTGGAAAACCTATCCAAAGTGGGGGTAGCCAGGTAAACCAATGCCACACACCCAGGTGTAAGAAACAACATTGCCCAGGCATGGTCTAATCCCCGACCTCGTCCCTTGCTTTGGGGAGCCGGTGGAACACACGAGGCCTCGGCCCTGAGACCCGTCTGTCAAAACGCCGGCTTCCCACGGAAACAGTTTTCCTGAGGTGCAGACCCTCTCACAAGTGGTTGTGGCAAGGTAAAGCAAATTCCATCCACTTCTCTGGAAGAAACCACAGTGCCCAGCCATGTTCTAAGCCCTCCCATCCTCACTGGGCTTCTGGCAGCAGGAGTGAAAAGAGAGGAGCACAGCACTGGGACCCGTTTGACAAAAAGCGGCTTCCCACGGGAAAGTCTTTCTCCATGTGCAGACATGCTCCCAGGTGCCTGTGGCAAGGTGAAGGAAATGCCATACACTGACCTGTAGGAGACCACAGGGCCCAGGCACAATCTGAGCACTTCCCTCATCCCGGCGGTTTTGCTAGCAGGAGTTGTACCCCAACGAACCCAGCCCTTAGACCCCTGGGGCCAAAACGGCTTCCGACGAGCAATATGCTCTTGCTGTGGAAAACCTATCCCAAGTGGGGGTAGCCAGGTAAACAAAATGCCACACACCCAGGTGTAAGAAACAACATTGCCCAGGCATGTTCTAAGCCCCCCACCTCGTCCCTGTGCTTTTGGGATCCCGTGGAACACACGAGGCCTCGGGCCTGTGACCCGTCTGTCAAAAAGCCGGCTTCCCACGGAAACAGTTTTCCTGAGGTGCAGACCCTCTCACAAGTGGTTGTGGCAAGGTAAAGCAAATGCCATCCACTTCTCTGGAAGAAACCACAGTGCCCAGCCATGTTCTAAGCCCTCCCATACTCACTGGGCTTCTGGCAGCAGGAGTGAAAAGAGAGGAGCACAGCACTGGGACCCGTTTGACAAAAACCGGCTTCACACGGGAAAGTCTTTCTCCACCTGCAGACATGCTCCCAAGTGTCTTTGGCAAGGTGAAGGAAATGCCATATACTGACCTGTAAGACACCACAGGGCCCAGGCACAGTCTGAGTCCTTCCCTCATCCTGGCGGTTTTGCTAGCAGGAGTTCCACCCCAACGAACACAGCCCGGAGACCCCTGGGGCCAAAACGGCTTCCGACGAGCAATATGCTCTTGCTGTGGAAAACCTATCCCAAGTGGGGGTAGCCAGGTCAACAAAATGCCACACACCCAGGTGTAAGAAACAACATTGCCCAGGCATGGTCTAAGCCCCTCACCTCGTCCCTGTGCTTTTGGGAGCCGGAGTGACACCCGAGGCCCACGGCCCTGAGACCCGTTTGGTCAAAAGCCGGCTTCCCATGGAAACAGTTTTCCTGAGGTGCAGAACCTCTCCCAAGTGGTTGTGGCAAGGTAAAGCAAATGCCCTCCACGTCTCTGGACGAAACCACAGTGCCCAGCCATGTTCTAAACCCTCCCATACTCACTGGGCTTCTGGCAGCAGGAGTGAAAAGAAAGCACAGCAATGGGACCCGTTTGACAAAAACCGGCTTTCCACAGGAAAGTCTTTCTCCACATGCGGACATGCTCCCAAGTACCTGTGGCAAGGTGAACGAAATGCCATACACTGACCTGTAAGAGACCACAGGGCCCAGGCACAGTCTGAGCCCTTCCCTCATCCCGGCGGTTTTGCTAGCAGGAGTTCAACCCCAACGAACACACCCTGGAGACCCCTGGGGCAAAAACGGCTTCCGAGAAGCAATATGCTCTTTTGTGGAAAACCTATCCCAAGTGGGGGTAGCCAGGTAAAAAAAAATGCCAAACACCCAGGTGTAAGAAACAACATTGCCCAGGCATGGTCTAAGCCCCTCACCTCTTCCCTGTGCTTTGGGGAGCCGGAGGGACACCCGAGGCCCACGGCCCTGAGACCCGTTTGGCCAAAAGCCCGCTTCCCACGGAAACAGTTTTCCTGAGGTTCAGACCCTCTCACAAGTGGTTGTGGCAAGGTAAAGCAAATGCTATCCACGACTCTGGAAGAAACCATAGTGCCCAGCCATGTTCTAAGCCCTGCCATCCTCACTGGGCTTCTGGCAGCAGGAGTGAAAAGAGAGGAGCACAGCACTGGGACCCGTTTGACAAAAACCGGCTTCCCACGAAAAAGTCTTTCTCCACGTGCAGACATGCTCCCAAGTGCTGAGGACATAGTACTGAGACATATTTGGCAGAAACGGGTTCAAATGAAAAATATTTCTTGATGTGCAAACTCTATCTTAATTTGTTGTGGCAAGGTAAAGGATGTTCATATGCTTATTTGTAAGAAATAACAGGTCCCATGGACGGTCTGAGCCCTAAGATCATCACTGTTCTTTTGGTATCATGAGTTAAAACCGAGGAAACAGCTGAGAAAATTTGGCAAAAACCGCCTTTCAGTGAAATATATTTTCTCTTTTGCAAACTCTATCATAATTGTTTGTGCCAATGTAAAGAAAATGCCATACGCTTATCTGTAAGAAACAGAAGTTTCCAGGATCGGTCTGAGCCCTCACATCATCATAGTGATTTTGGTAGCATTAGTTAATCCCAAACAACACGGTATTGAGACACATTTGACAAAAAACCGCTTCCAACGAAAAATATTTTGTTCATGTTGAAACCCTATCATATGTGGTTGTGGCAATGTAAAGAAAATGCCACACCCTTATGTGTAAGAAACAACATTACCCAGGAACAGTCTAAGCCCTAACATCATCACTGTGCTTTTGGTAGCATGAGTGAAACCCGAGGAATACAGCACTTAGACACATTTGGGAAAAACCGGCTTCCAATGAAAACTATTTTCTTAACGTGGAAACCCTATCACAAGGGGTTGTGGAAGGTAAAGTAAAAAAGCGGAGTTCCAACGAGAAATATTTTCTTCACGTAGAAACCCGTTCCTGGGCACTGTTGCTTCTTACAGATAAGTGTGTGGCATTTATTTATCTGGCCACAACCACTTACGTTTGGGTTTGAAAGGGAAGAAAATATTATTCATTGGAACGCGATTTTTGCCAAATGTGTCTTAGTGCTGTTTGCCTCCGCTTTAACTCCCGCTCCCAAAAGCACAGTGCTGATATTAAGGCTCAGACTGTTCCAGGGCACTGTTGTTTCTTACAGATAAGCGTATGGCATTTTCTTTACATTGGCACAAACAATTATGGGTTTCGGGTTCGGGTTCGGGTTAGGGGCTTGGGTTCTGGTTCTGGTTCTGGTTCGGGTAGGTTTCAGGTTCGGGTTCGGGTAGGGTTCGGGTTCGGGTTCGGGTAGGGTTCAGTTTCGGTTTCGGTTCGGGTTCGGTATCGGTTTCGCTTTCAGTTATGGATTCGGGTTCGGGTTCGGGTTAGGGGTTAGGGTTCGGGTTCGGGTTCTGGTTCGGGATTGGTTTCGCTTTCGAGTATGGATTCGGGTTCGGGTTCGGGTTCGGGTTAGGATTAGGGTTCGGGTTCGGGTTCAGGTTCGGGTTAGGGTTCGGGTTAGGGTTAGGGTAAGGGTTCGGATTAGGGTTCGGGTTCGGGTTAGGGTTCGGGTTCAGGTTAGGGTTCGGGTTCGGGTTAGGGTTCGGGTTAGGGTTCGGGTTAGGGTTAGGGTTAGGGTTCAGTTTAGGGTTAGGGTTAGGGTTAGGGTTAGGGTTAGGGTTAGGGTTTGGGTTAGGATTAGAGTGAGGTTTAGGGTTTGGGTTCGGGTTAGGTTTTGGGTTAGGTTTACGGTTAGGGTTAGGGTTACGATTCAGTTTCGGGTCGGATTAGGGGTAGGGTTTGGGTTCGGGTTAGGGTTCGGGGTAGGGTTAGGGTTCGGGTTCGGGTTCAGAGTAGGGTTAGGGTTAGGGTAAAGATTTGGGTTAGGGTTCGTGTTAGGGTTAGGGTTAGGGTTAGGGTTAGGGTTAGGTTTCGGGTTAGGGTTAGGGTGCGGGATCGGTTTTGGTTTAGGGTTCGGGTTCGGGTATCGTTTGGGTTATGGTTAGTGTTTGGCTTCGGGTTCGGGTTAGGTTTAGAGTTAGGGTTCGTGTTAGGGTTCGGGTTAGGGTTCGGATCAGGGTTAGGGTTATGGTTAGGGTTACGTTTCGGGTTCGGTTTAGTGTTAGGGTTAGAGTTAGTGTTCCGGTTAGGGATAGCGTTAAGGTTAGGGTCGGGTTAGGGTTAGGTTTCGGGTTCGGGTTAGGGTTAGGGTTAGGGTTAGGTTTCCGGTTAGGGATAGGGTTAGGGTTAGGGTCGGGTTAGGGTTAGGGTTTGGATTCGGGTTCGGGTTCAGGTTAGGGTTAGGGTTATAGTTCGGGTAGGGTTAGGGTTAGGGTTAGGGTTACGGTTAGGTTTAGGGTTAGGGATCGGGTTAGGGTTAGGGTTAGAGTTCGGGTTAGGGTTTGGGTTAGGGTTAGGGTTTGGATTCGTGTTCGGATTCAGGTTAGGGTTAGGGTTAGGGTTCGGATAGGGTTAGGGTTCGGGTTCGGGTTATGGTTAGGGTTAGGGTTAGGTTTACGGTTAGGGTTAGGGTTAGGGTTCAGGTTAGGTTTAGGGTTCAGGTTAGGGTTCGGGTTCGGGTTAGGGTTCGGGTTCGGGATAGGGTTCGGTTTCAGTTTAGGGTTAGGGTTAGGGTTATGGTTAGCGTTCGGGTTAGGGTTAGGGTTAGGGTTAGGGTTACTGTTTCGTTTAGGGTTAGGGTTAGGGTTAGGGTTCTAGTTAGGGTTAGGGTTCGGGTTAGTGTTAGGGTTACTGTTAGGGTTAGGTTTTGGGTTAGGGTTCGTGTTAGGGTACGGGTTACGGTTAGGGTTCGTGTTAGGGTTAGGGTTAGGGTTAGGGTTAGGGGTTAGGGTTAGGGTTAGGGTTAGGGTTAGGGTTCGGGTTAGGTTTCCGGTTAGGGATAGGGTTAGGGTTAGGGTCATGTTAGGGTTAGGGTTCGGGTTAGTGTTAGGGTTCGGGTTAGGCTTAATTTTAGTATTAGGGTTAGGGTTCGGGTTAGGGTTAGAGTGAGGTTTAGGGTTTGGGTTCTGGTTAGGTTTAGGTTTAGGGTTAGGGTTAGGGTTAGGGTTCAGGTTAGGGTTAGGGTTAGGGTTCCGGTTAGGGTTAGGGTTAGGGTTAGGGTTAGGGTTAGGGTTCGGGTTAGGGTTAGGGTTTGGATTCGGGTTCGGGTTCGCGTTAGGGTTAGGGTTAGGGTTAGAGTTCGGGTTCGGGTTAGGGTTAGGGTTAGGGTTAGGGTTAGGGATACCATTCGGGTTCGGAGTTGGGTTAGGGTTAGGGTTAGGGTTCAGGTTTGGGGTAGTGTTAGGGTTAGGGTCAGGTTAGGGTTAGGCTTTGGGTTAGGGTTACGTTTAGGGTTAGGGTTAGGGTTAGGGTTAGGGTTAGGGTTCGGATCAGGGTTAGGGTTAGGGTTAGGGTTAGGGTTAGGTTTAGGTTAGGGTTAGGGTTTGGATTCGGGTTCGGGTTAGGGTTAGGGTTAGGGTTAGGGTTAGGGTTTGGGTTAGTGTTATGGTTAGGGTTCGGGTTCAGGTTAGGGTTCGGTTTAGGGTTAGGGTTAGGGTTAGGGTTAGGGTTCGGGTTATCGTTAGGGTTAGGGTTAGGGTTACTGTTTGGTTTAGTGTTAGGGTTAGGGTTAGGGTGCAGGTTAGGGTTAGGGTTCGTGTTAGGGTTAAAGTTACTGTTAGGGTTAGGTTTTGGGTTAGGGTTAGGTTTACGTTTATATTTCGTGAATGGTTAGGGTTAGGGTTAGAGTTCCGGTTAGGATTCGGGTTCGGGTTAGGGTTTGGGTTAGGGCTAGGGTTCGGGGTAGGGTTAGGGTTCGGGTTAGGGTTAGGTTTCGGGTTAGGGTTAGAGTGAGGTTTAGGGTTTGGGTTCGGGTTAGGTTTTGGGTTAGGGTTAGGGTTAGGGTTACGGTTAGGGTTAGGGTTACGATTCGGTTTCGGGTCGGGTTAGGGTTAGGGTTAGGGTTCAGGTTAGGGATAGGGTTAGGGTTAGGGTCGGGTTAGGGTTAGGCTTAGAGTTAGGGTTTGGGTTAGGGTTCGGGTTAGGGTTAGGGTTCGGGTTAGGGTTAGGGTTAGTGTTAGGGTTAGGGTTCGGGTTAGGGTTAGAGTGATGTTTAGGGTTTGGGTTCGGGTTAGGTTTTGGGGTAGGGTTAGGGTTAGGGTACGGTTAGGGTTAGGGTTACGATTCGGGTTCGGGTCGGTTTAGGGTTAGGGTTAGGGTTCAGGTTAGGGATAGGGTTAGGGTTAGGGTCGGGTTAGGTTAGGGTTCAGGTTAGGGTTATGGTTAGGGTTAGGGTGAGCGTTAGGATTAGGGTTAGGTTTCGGGCTAGGGTTAGGGTTCGGGGTAGGGTTACAGTTCGGGTTAGGGTTAGATTTTGGGTTCGGGTTCGGTTTTGGGTTCGTGTTAGGGTTAGGTTTCCGTTTCGGGTTAGTGGTCGGACTATTGGTAGGGTTTGGTTTCGGGTTAGGGTTCGGGGTAAGGTTAGGTTTCGGGTTCAGTTTCGCAGTAGGGTTAGGGTTAGGGTAAAGTTTGGGTTAGGGTTCGTGTTAGGGTTAGGGTTAGGGTTAGGGTTAGGGTTAGGGTTCGGGTTAGGGTTAGAGTTAGGATTAGGGTTCGGTTTAGGCTTTGGGTGAGGTTTAGGGTTTGCGTTTGGTTTAGGTTTAGGGTTAGGGTTAGGTTTAGGGTTAGAGTTCGGGTTAGGGTTTGGGTTAGGGTTAGGGTTAGGGTTCGGGTTAGGGTTAGGGTTAGGGTTAGTGTTAGGGTTAGGGTTCGGGTTAGGGTTAGAGTGAGGTTTAGGGTTTGGGTTCGGGTTAGGTTTTGGTTTAGGGTTAGGGTTAGGGTTCAGGTTAGGGATAGGGTTAGGGTTAGGGTCGGGTTAGGGTTAGGCTTAGGGTTAGGGTTAGGGTTAGGGTTCGGGTTAGGGTTAGGGTTCGGGTTAGGTTTAGGGTTAGTGTTAGGGTTAGGGTTCAGGTTAGGGTTAGCGTCAGGTTTAGGGTTTGAGTTCGGATTAGGGTTAGGGTTAGGCTTAGGGTTAGGGTTAGGATTACGATTCGGGTTCGGGTTGGTTTAGGGTTAGGGTTAGGGTTCAGGTTAGGGATAGTGATAGGGTTAGGGTCGGGTTAGGGTTAGGGTTCAGGTTAGGGTTATGGTTAGGGTTAGGGTGAGCGTTAGGATTAGGGTTAGGTGTCAGGCTAGGGTTAGGGTTCGGGGTAGGGTTAGAGTT
Source organism: Ursus arctos (assembly GCF_023065955.2). Lineage (NCBI taxonomy): Eukaryota > Metazoa > Chordata > Mammalia > Carnivora > Ursidae > Ursus > Ursus arctos. The sequence goes on from NW_026622886.1 coordinate 52,222,253, forward strand.
CGGGTTAGGGTTAGCTTTTGGGTTCGGGTTCGGTTTTGGGTTCGTGTTAGGTTAGGTTTCCGTTTAGGGTTAGGGGTAGGATTAGGGGTAGGATTTGGTTTCGGGTTAGGGTTCGGGGTAGGGTTAGGGTTCGGGTTCGGTTTCAGAGTAGGGTTAGGGTTAGGGTAAAGTTTGGGTTAGGGTTCGTGTTAGGGTTCGTGTTAGGGTTAGGGTTAGGGCTCGGGTTTGGGTTCGGGTTAGGGTTAGTGTCAGGGTTAGGGTTCGGTTTAGGGTTAGGGTGAGGGTAGGGTTTGCGTTCGTGTTAGGTTTAGGGTTAGGGTTAGGTTTAGGGTTAGAGTTCGGGTTAGGGTTTGGGTTAGGGTTATGGTTTGGATTCGGGTTCGGGTTCAGGTTAGGTTTAGGGTTAGGGTTAGGGTTAGGGTTAGGTTTCGGGCTAGGGTTAGGGTTTGGGGTAGGGTTAGGGTTAGGTTTAGGTTTAGGTTAGGGTTAGGGTTAGGGTTAGGCTTCGGGTTAGGGTTAGGGTTAGGGTTAGGGTTCGGGTTAGGGTTAGAGTGAGCTTTAGGGTTTGGGTTCGGGTTAGGTTTTGGGTTAGGGTTAGGGTTAGGGTTACGGTTAGGGTTAGGATTACGATTCAGTTTCGGGTCGGGTTAGGGTTAGGGTTAGGGTTCAGGTTAGGAATAAGGTTAGGGTTAGGGTCGGGTTAGGGTTAGGCTTAGGGTTTGGGTTAGGGTTAGGGTTCGGGTTAGGGTTAGAGTTCGGGTTAGGGTTAGGGTTAGCGTTAGGGTTAGGGTTAGGGTTCGGGGTAGGGTTAGAGTTCGGGTTAGGGTTTGATTTTGGGTTCGGGTTCGGGTTCTGGTTCGGGTTAGGGTTAGGGTTAGTGTTAGGGTTCGAGTTAGGATTCGGGTTAGAGTTCGGGTTAGGGTTAGGGTTAGGGTTAGGGTTTGGATTCGGGTTCGGGTTCAGGTTAGGGTTAGGATTAGGGTTCGGGTAGGGTTAGGGTTCGGGTTCGGGTTAGGGTTAGGGTTAAGGTTAGGGTTAGAGTTTGGGTTAGGGTTAGGGTTAGGGTTAGGGTTTGGATTCGGGTTCGGGTTCAGGTTAGGATTAGGATTAGGGTTCGGGTAGGGTTAGGGTTAGGGTTAGGGTTAGGGTTACGGTTCGGGTTAGGGTTACGGTTCGGGTTAGGTTTAGGGTTAGTGTTAGGGTTAGGGTTCGGGTTAGGGTTAGAGTGAGGTTTAGGGTTTGGGTTCGGGTTAGGTTTTGGGTTAGGGTTAGGGTTAGGTTTAGGGTTCGGTTTAGGGTTAGGGTTAGGGTTAGGGTTAGGGTTAGGGTTCGTGTTCGGTTGACGGTTCGGATCGGGTTCCGGTTCGGGTTATGGATGGGGTTACGGTTAGGGTTCGGGTGAGGGTTAGGATTAGGGTTAGGTTTCGGGCTAGGGTTAGGGTTCGGGGTAGGGTTAGAGTTCGGGTTAGGGTTAGATTTTGGGTTCGGGTTCGGTTTTGGGTTCATGTTAGGGTTAGGTTTCGGTTTAGGGTTAGGGGTCGGATTAGGGGTAGGGTTTGGGTTCGGGTTAGGGTTCGGGGTGGGGTTAGGGTTCGGGTTCAGTTTCGGAGTAGGGTTAGGGTTAGGGTAAAGTTTTGGGTTAGGGTTCGTGTTAGGGTTACGGTTAGGGTTAGGGTTAGGGCTCGGGTTTGGGTTCGCGTTAGGGTTAGTGTTAGGGTTAGGGTTCGGTTTAGGGTTAGGGTGAGGTTTAGGGTTTGCGTTCGGGTTAGGTTTAGGGTTAGGGTTAGGTTTAGGGTTATAGTTCGGATTAGGGTTTGGGTTAGGATTAGGGTTTGGATTCGGGTTCGGGTTCAGGTTAGGGTTAGGGTTCGGGTAGGGTTAGGGTTCGGGTTCGGGTTATGGTTAGGGTTAGGGTTAGGGTTAGGGTTAGGGTTCGGGTTAGGGTTAGGGTTAGTGTTAGGGTTAGGGTTCGGGTTAGGGTTAGAGTGAGCTTTAGGGTTTGGGTTCGGGTTAGGTTTTGTGTTAGGGTTAGGGTTAGGGTTACGGTTAGGGTTAGGATTACGATTCAGTTTCGGGTCGGGTTAGGGTTAGGGTTAGGGTTCAGGTTAGGAATAAGGTTAGGGTTAGGGTCGGGTTAGGGTTAGGCTTAGGGTTTGGGTTAGGGTTAGGGTTCGGGTTAGGGTTAGGGTTCGGTTTAGGGTTAGGTTTAGTGTTAGGGTTAGGGTTCGGGGTAGGGTTAGAGTTCGGGTTAGGGTTTGATTTTGGGTTCGGGTTCGGTTTCTGGTTTGGGTTAGGGTTAGGGTTAGTGTTAGGGTTCGAGTTAGGATTCGGGTTAGTGTTAGGGTTAGGGTTAGGGTTAGGGTTAGGGTTAGGGTTCGGTTTAGGGTTAGGGGTCGGATTAGGGGTAGGGTTTGGGTTCGGGTTAGGGTTCGGGGTGGGGTTAGGGTTCGGGTTCGGTTTCGGAGTAGGGTTAGGGTTAGGGTAAAGTTTTGGGTTAGGGTTCGTGTTAGGGTTACGGTTAGGGTTAGGGTTAGGGCTCGGGTTTGGGTTCGCGTTAGGGTTAGTGTTAGGGTTAGGGTTCGGTTTAGGGTTAGGGTGAGGTTTAGGGTTTGCGTTCGGGTTAGGTTTAGGGTTAGGGTTAGGTTTAGGGTTAGAGTTCGGATTAGGGTTTGGGTTAGGATTAGGGTTTGGATTCGGGTTCGGGTTCAGGTTAGGGTTAGGGTTCGGGTAGGGTTAGGGTTCGGGTTCGGGTTATGGTTAGGGTTAGGGTTAGGGTTAGGGTTCCGGTTAGGGTTAGGGTTAGGGTTCGGGTTAGGGTTAGGGTTAGTGTTAGGGTTAGGGTTCGGGTTAGGGTTAGAGTGAGTTTTAGGGTTTGGGTTCGGGTTAGGTTTTGGGTTAGGGTTAGGGTTAGGGTTACGGTTAGGGTTAGGATTACGATTCAGTTTCGGGTCGGGTTAGGGTTAGGGTTAGGGTTCAGGTTAGGGATTGGGTTAGGGTCAGGGTCGGGTTAGGGTTAGGCTTAGGGTTTGGGTTAGGGGTAGGGTTCGGGTTAGGGTTAGGGTTAGTGTTACGGTTAGGGTTCGGGTTAGGGTTAGAGTGAGGTTTAGGGTTTGGGTTCGGGTTAGGTTTTGGGGTAGGGTTAGGGTTAGGGTTAGGGTTAGGGTTCGGATTAGGGTTCGGGTTAGGATTAGGGTTAGGGTTAGGGTTCGGGTTCGGGTTAGGGTTAGGGTTCGGGTTCGCGTTAGCGTTAGGGTTAGGGTTAGAGTTCGGGTTAGGGTTTGAGTTAGGGTTAGGGTTTGGATTCGGGTTCGCGTTCAGGTTAGGGTTAGGGTTAGGGTTCGGGTAGGGTTAGGGTTAGGGTTCGGGTTATGGTTAGGGTTAGGGTTAGGGTTACAGTTAGGGTTAGGTTTAGGGTTCGGTTTAGGGTTAGGGTTCAGGTTATGGTTCGGGTTAGGGTTCGGGTTCGGGATTGGGTTCGGTTTCAGGTTAGGGTTAGGGTTAGGGTTAGGGTTAGGGTTCGGGTTTTCGTTAGGGTTAGGGTTAGGGTTACTGTTTGGTTTAGGGTTAGGGTTAGGGTTAGGGTGCAGGTTAGGTTTAGGGTTCGTGTTAGGGTTAAGGTTACTGTTAGGGTTAGGTTTTGGGTTAGGGTTAGGTTTACGGTTATATTTCGGGTATGGTTAGGGTTAGGGTTAGAGTTCCGGTTAGGATTCGGGTTCGGGTTAGGGTTTGGGTTAGGGCTAGGGTTCGGGGTAGGGTTAGGGTTCGGGTTAGGGTTAGGTTTCGGGTTAGGGTTAGAGTGAGGTTTAGGGTTTGGGTTCGGGTTAGGTTTTGGGTTAGGGTTAGGGTTAGGGTTACGGTTAGGGTTAGGGTTACGATTCGGTTTCGGGTCGGGTTAGGGTTAGGGTTAGGGTTCAGGTTAGGGATAGGGTTAGGGTTAGGGTCGGGTTAGGGTTAGGCTTAGAGTTAGGGTTTGGGTTAGGGTTCGGGTTAGGGTTAGGGTTCGGGTTAGGGTTCGGGTTAGTGTTAGGGTTAGGGTTCGGGTTAGGGTTAGAGTGAGGTTTAGGATTTTGGTTCGGGTTAGGTTTTGGGGTAGGGTTAGGGTTAGGGTACGGTTAGGGTTAGGGTTACGATTCGGGTTCGGGTCGGTTTAGGGTTAGGGTTAGGGTTCAGGTTAGGGATAGGGTTAGGGTTACGGTCGGGTTAGGTTAGGGTTCAGGTTATGGTTATGGTTAGGGTTAGGGTGAGCATTAGGATTAGGGTTAGGTTTCGGGCTAGGGTTAGGGTTCGGGGTAGGGTTAGAGTTCGGGTTAGGGTTAGATTTTGGGTTGGGTTCGGTTTTGGGTTCGTGTTAGGGTTAGGTTTCCGTTTCGGGTTAGTGGTCGGACTAGTGGTAGTGTTTGGTTTCGGGTTAGGGTTCGGGGTAAGGTTAGGTTTCGGGTTCAGTTTCGCAGTAGGGTTAGGGTTAGGGTAAAGTTTGGGTTAGGGTTCGTGTTAGGGTTAGGGTTAGGGTTAGGTTTCTGGTTAGGGCTCGGGTTTGGGTTCGGGTTAGGGTTAGGGTTAGGGTTAGGTTCGGGTTAGGGTTAGGGTTAGGGTTAGGGTTAGGGTTAGGGTTAGTGTTAGGGATCGGGTTCGGGTTAGGGTTCGGGTTCGGGTTAGGGTTAGGGTTAGGGTTAGAATTCGGGTTAGGTTTTGGGTTAGGGTTAGGCTTTGGATTCGGTTTCGGGTTCAGGTTAGGGTTAGGGTTAGGGTTAGGGTTAGGGTTCGGCTTAGGTTTAGGGTTCAGGTTAAGGTTCGGGTTTTGGTTAGGGTTCGGGTTTGGGATTTGGTTCGGTTTCCGGTTAGGGTTAGGGTTAGGGTTATGGTTAGGGTTCGGGTTTGCGTTAGGGTTAGGGTTAGTGTTAATGTTTGGTTTAGGGTTAGGGTTAGGGTTAGAGTTCAAGTTAGGGTTAGGGTTCGGGTTCGGGTTAGGGTTAGGGTTCGGGTTCGGGTTAGCGTTAGGGTTAGGGTTAGAGTTCGGGTTAGGGTTTGAGTTAGGGTTAGGGATTGGATTCGGGTTCGGGTTCAGGTTAGGGTTAGGGTTAGGGTTCGGGTAGGGTTAGGGTTAGGGTTCGGGTTATGGTTAGGGTTAGGGTTAGGGTTACAGTTAGGGTTAGGTTTAGGGTTCGGTTTAGGGTTAGGGTTCAGGTTATGGTTCGGGTTAGGGTTCGGGTTCGGGATTGGGTTCGGTTTCAGGTTAGGGTTAGGGTTAGGGTTAGGGTTAGGGTTAGGGTTAGGGTTAGGGTTAGGGTTAGGGTTAGGGTTCGGGTTAGGGTTAGGGTTAGGGTTAGGGTTAGAGTTAGGGTTAGGGATAGGGTTAGGTTTAGGGTTAGTGTTAGGGTTAGGTTTCGGGTTAGGGTTAGAGTGAGGTTTAGTTTTTGGGTTCGGGTTAGGTTTTGGGTTAGGGTTAGGGTTAGGGTTACGGTTAGGGTTAGGGTTACGATTCGGTTTCAGGTCGGGTTAGGGTTAGGGTTAGTGTTCAGGTTAGGGATAGGGTTAGGGTTAGGGTCGGGTTAGGGTTAGGCTTAGAGTTAGGGTTTGGGTTAGGGTTCAGGTTAGGGTTAGGGTTCGGGTTAGGGTTAGGGTTAGTGTTAGGGTTAGGGTTCGGGTTAGGGTTATAGTGAGGTTTAGGGTTTGGGTTCGGGTTAGGTTTTGGGGTAGGGTTAGGGTTAGGGTACGGTTAGGGTTAGGGTTACGATTCGGGTTCGGGTCGGTTTAGGGTTAGGGTTAGGGTTCAGGTTAGGGATAGGGTTAGGGTTAGGGTCGGGTTAGGTTAGGGTTCAGGTTAGGGTTATGGTTAGGGTTAGGGTGAGCGTTAGGATTAGGGTTAGGTTTCGGGCTAGGGTTAGGGTTCGGGGTAGGGTTAGAGTTCGGGTTAGGGTTAGATTTTGGGTCGGGTTCGGTTTTGGGTTCGTGTTAGGGTTAGGTTTCGGTTTAGGGTTAGTGGTCGGACTAAGGGTAGGGTTTGGTTTCGGGTTAGGGTTCGGGGTAAGGTTAGGTTTCGGGTTCAGTTTCGGAGTAGGGTTAGGGTTAGGGTAAAGTTTGGGTGAGGGTTCGTGTTAGGGATAGGGTTAGGGTTAGGGTCGGGTTAGGGTTAGGGTTCAATTTAGGGTTATGGTTAGGGTTAGGGTGAGCGTTAGGATTAGGGTTAAGTTTCGGGCTCGGGTTAGGGTTCGGGGTAGGGTTAGAGTTCGGGTTAGGGTTAGATTTTGGGTTAGGGTTAGGGTTAGGGATAGGGTTAGGGTTAGGGTTCGGGTTAGGGTTAGGGTTCGGTTTAGGGTTAGGGTTAGGGTTAGGGTTCGGGTTAGGGTTCGGGTTCGGGTTCGGGTTCGGGTTCGGGATAGGGTTCGTTTTCAGGTTAGGGTTAGGGTTCGGGTTCGGGTTAGGGTTAGGGTTAGGGTTAGAATTCGGGTTAGGTTTTGGGTTAGGGTTAGGCTTTGGATTCAGGTTCGGGTTCAGGTAAGGGTTAGGGTTAGGGTTAAGGTTAGGGTTAGGGTTCGGTTTAGGTTTAGGGTTAGGGTTAGGGTTAGGGTTAGGGTTAGGGTTCGGGTTCGGGTTAGGGTTAGGGTTAGGGTTCGGGTTCGGGTTAGGGTTAGGGTTAGGGTTACAGTTAGGGTTAGGTTTAGGGTTCGGTTTAGGGTTAGGGTTCAGGTTAGGGTTCGGGTTAGGGTTCGGGTTCGGGATTGGGTTCGGTTTCAGGTTAGGGTTAGGGTTAGGGTTAGGGTTCGGGTTATCGTTAGGGTTAGGGTTAGGGTTACTGTTTGGTTTAGGGTTAGGGTTAGGGTTAGGGTTAGGGTGCAGGTTAGGGTTAGGGTTCGTGTTAGGGTTAAGGTTACTGTTAGGGTTAGGTTTTGGGTTAGGGTTAGGTTTACGTTTATATTTCGGGTATGGTTAGGGTTAGGGTTAGAGTTCCGGTTAGGATTCGGGTTCGGGTTAGGGTTTGGGTTAGGGCTAGGGTTCGGGGTAGGGTTAGGTTTCGGGTTAGGGTTAGGTTTCGGGTTAGGTTTAGAGTGAGGTTTAGGGTTTGGGTTCGGGTTAGGTTTTGGGTTAGGGTTAGGGTTAGGGTTAGGGTTACGATTCGGTTTCGGGTCGGGTTAGGGTTAGGGTTAGGGTTCAGGTTAGGGATAGGGTTAGGGTTAGGGTCGGGTTAGGGTTAGGCTTAGAGTTAGGCTCTGGGTTAGGGTTCGGGTTAGGGTTAGGGTTCGGGTTAGGGTTAGGGTTAGTGTTAGGGTTAGGGTTCGGGTTAGGGTTAGAGTCAGGTTTAGGGTTTGAATTCGGGTTAGTTTTTGGGGTAGGGTTAGGGTTAGGGTACGGTTAGGGTTAGGGTTACGATACGGGTTCGGGTCGGTTTAGGGTTAGGGTTAGGGTTCAGGTTAGGGATAGTGATAGGGTTAGGGTCGGGTTAGGGTTAGGGTTCAGGTTAGGGTTATGGTTAGGGTTAGGGTGAGCGTTAGGATTAGGGTTAGGTTTCGGGCTAAGGTTAGGGTTCGGGGTAGGGTTAGGGTTAGGGTTAGTGTTAGGGTTAGGGTTAGTGTTTCATTTAGGGTTAGGGTTAGGGTTAGGGTTAGGGTTAGGTTTAGGTTAGGGTTAGGGTTAGGGTTAGGGTTAGGGATAGGTTTCGGGCTAGGGTTAGGGTTCGGGGTAGGGTTAGAGTTCGGGTTAGGGGTAGATTTTGGGTTCGGGTTCGGTTTTGTTTTCGTGTTAGGGTTAGGGTTCGGTTTAGGGTTAGGGTGACGTTTAGGGTTTGCGTTCGGGTTAGGTTAAGGGTTAGGGTTAGGGTTAGAGTTCGTGTTAGGGTTTGGGTTAGGGTTAGGGTTTGGATTCGGGTTCGGGTTCAGGTTAGGGTTAGGGTTAGGGTTCGGGTAGGGTTAGGTTTAGGTTCGGATTATGGTTAGGTTTCGGGTTAGGCTTACGGTTAGTGTTAGGGTTAGGGTTCGGGTTAGGGTTAGGGTTTGCTTTCGGGTTAGGGTTAGGGTTAGGGTTAGAGTTTAGGGTTTGCGTTAGGGTTAGGGTTTGGATTCGGGTTTGGGTTCAGGTTAGGCTTAGGATTCGGGTTCCGGTAGGGTTAGGGTTCGGGTTCGGTTTAGGATTAGGGTTAGGGTTAGGGTTACGGTTAGGTTAGGGTTAGGGTTAGGGTTAGGGTTAGGCTTAGGGTTAGGGTTCTGGTTAGGAGTTCGGGTTTGGCTCTGGGTTAGGGATTCGCGTTAGGGTTAGGGTTAGTGTTAGGGTTAGGGGTTAGGGTTAGGGTTAGGGTTAGGGTTAGTGTTAGGTTTAGGGTTAGGGTTAGGGTTAGGTTAGGGTTAGGGTTAGGGTTAGGGTTAGGGTTCTGGTTGGGGTTCTGGTTCGGTTTCGGGTTAGGGTTTGGGTTAGGGTTCTCGTTCGCGTAGGGTACGGTTAGGGTTTGGGTTCCGGTTTGTGTTAGGCTGAGGTTTAGGTTTAGGGTTAGGGTTAGGGTTCAGGTTACGGTTCGGGTTAGGGTGAGTAAGGGTTAGGGTAAGGGTTAGGATTAGGTTAGGGTTAGGGTTAGGGTTCGAGTCAGGATTTGGGTTAGAGTTCGGGTAGGGTTACGGTTAGGGTTAGGGTTAGGGTTAGGGTTTGGTTTAGGGTTAGGGTTAGGGTTAGGGTTCACGTTACGGTTAGAGTTAGGTTTAGGGTTAGGGTTGGTTTTCGTGGTAGGGTTAGGGTTAGGGTTAGGGTTAGGGTTAGGTTTCGGGTTAGGGTTAGGATTAGTGTGAGGGTTCGTGTTAGGGCTAGGGTTCTGGTTAGGTTTCTGGTTCGGTTTAGGGTTAGGGTTCTCGTTCGCGCAGGGTACGGTTAGGGTTCGGGTTCAGGTTTGTGTTAGTCTGAGGTTTAGGGGTAGGGTTAGGGTTAGGGTTCAGGTTACGGTTCGGGTTAGGGTTCGAGTAAGGGTTAGGGTAAGGGTTAGGATTAGGTTAGGGTAAGGGTTAGGATTCGAGTTAGGGTTAGGGTTAGGGTTAGGGTTAGGGTTCCATTTAGGGTTCGGGTTAGGGTTAGGGTTTGGGTTAGGGCTAGTGTTCGGTTTAGGATTAGGGTTCGGGTTAGGGTTATGGTTAGGGATCAGGTTAGGGTTAGGGTTAGGGTTAGGGGTTAGGGTTAGGGTTAGGGTTCGGGTTAGGGTCAGGGTAATGGTCAGGATCACGCTCAGGGTCTCGGTCAGGGTGTAGGGTTTGGATTCTAGTTAGGGTACGGGTCGGGTAAGAGACCACAGTGCCCAGGCACCGTCTTAGCGCTTCCCTCACGCCGGCGGTTTTGCTAGCAGGAGTTCAACCCCAACGAACACAGCCCGGAGACCCCTGGGGCAAAAACGGCTTCCGACGAACAATAGGTGCTTGCTGTGGAAAATGTATCCCAAGTGCGGGTAGCCAGGTCAACAAAATGCCACACACCCAGGTGTAAGAAACAACATTGCCCAGCCATGGTCTAAGCCCCTCACCTCGTCCCTGTGCTTTGGGGAGCCGGAGGGACAGCCGAGGCCCTCGGCCCTGAGACCCCTTTGCAAAAAGCCGGCTTCCCACGGAAACAGTTTTCCTGAGGTACAGACCCTCTCACAAGTGGTTGTGGCAAGGTAAAGCAAATGCCCTCCACTTCTCTGGAAGAAACCACAGTGCCCAGCCATGTTCTAAGCCCTCCCATCCTCCCTGGGCTTCTGGCAGCAGGAGTGAAAAGAGAGGAGCAGAGCACTGGGACCCGTTTGACAAAAACCGGCTTCCCACGGGAAAGTCTTTCTCCACGTGCAGACATGCTCCCAGGTGCCTGTGGCAAGGGGAAGGAAATGCCATACACTGACCTGGAAGAGACCACAGGGCCCAGGCACAGTCTGAACCCTTCCCTCTTCCCGGCGGTTTTGCTAGCAGGAGTTCAACCCCAACGAACACAGCCCGGAGACCCCTGGGGCAAAAACGGCTTCCGACAAACAAGAGGTGCTTGCTGTGGAAAACCTATCCCAAGTGGGGGTAGCCAGCTCAACACAATGCCACACACCCAGGTGTAAGAAACAACATTGCCCAGCTATGGTCTAAGCCCCTCACCTCGTCCTTGTGCTTTGGGGAGCCGGAGGGACACCCGAGGCCCACGGCCCTGAGACCCCTTTGCAAAAAGCCGGCTTCCCACGGAGACAGTTTTCCTGAGGTGCAGACCCTCTCCCAAGTGGTTGTGGCAAGGTAAAGCAAATGCCCTCCACTTCTCTGGAAAAAACCACAGTGCCCACCCATGTTCTAAGCCCTCCCATCCTCCCTGGGCTTCTGGCAGCAGGAGTGAAAAGAGAGGAGCAGAGCACTGGGACCCGTTTGACAAAAACCGGCTTCCCACGGGAAAATCTTTCTCCACGTGCAGACATGCTCCCAGGTGCCTCTGACAAGGGGAAGGAAATGCCATACACTGACCTGGAAGAGACCACAGGGCCCAGGCACAGTCTGAAGCCTTCCCTCAACCCGGCGATATTGCTAGCAGGAGTTCAACCCCAAGGAACACAGCCCGGAGACCCCTGAGGCAAAAACGGCTTCAAACGAACAATAGGTGCTTGCTGTGGAACACCTATCCCAAGTGGAGGTAGCCAGGTAAACAATGCCACACACCCAGGTGTAAGAAACAACATTGCCCAGGCATGGTCTAAGCCCCTCACCTCGTCCCTGTGCTTTGGGGAGCCGGAGGGACACCCGAGGCCCACGGCCCTGAGACCCCTTTGCAAAAACCCGGCTTCCCACGGAGACAGTTTTCCTGAGGTGCAGACCCTCTCACCAGTGGTTGTGGCAAGGTAAAGCAAATGCCCTCCACTTCTCTGGAAGAAACCACAGTGCCCAGCCATGTTCTAAGCCCTCCCATCCTCCCTGGGCTTCTGGCAGCAGGAGTGAAAAGAGAGGAGCAGAGCACTGGGACCCGTTTGACAAAAACCGGCTTCCCACGGGAAAGTCTTTCTCCACGTGCAGACATGCTCCCAGGTGCCTGTGGCAAGGGGAAGGAAATGCCATACACTCACCTGGAAGAGACCACAGGGCCCAGGCACAGTCTGAACCCTTCCCTCATCCCGGCGGTTTTGCTAGCAGGAGTTCAACCCCAACGAACACAGCCCGGAGACCCCTGGGGCAAAAACGGCTTCCAACGAACAATAGGTGCTTGCTGTGGAAAACGTATCCCAAGTGGGGGTAGCCAGCTCAACAAAATGCCACACACCCAGTTATAAGAAACACCATTGCCCAGCCATGGTCTAAACCCCTCACCTCGTCCCTGTGCTTTGGGGAGCCGGAGGGACAGCCGAGGCCCACGGCCCTGAGACCCCTTTGCAAAAAGCCGGCTTCCCACGGAAACAGCTTTCCTGAAGTGCAGACCCTCTCACAAGTGGTTGTGGCAAGGTAAAGCAAATGCCCTCCACTTCTCTGGAAGAAACCACAGTGCCCAGCCATGTTCTAAGCCCTCCCATCCTCCCTGGGCTTCTGGCAGCAGGAGTGAAAAGAGAGGAGCAGAGCACTGGGACCCGTTTGACAAAAACCGGCTTCCCACGGGAAAGTCTTTCTCCACGTGCAGACATGCTCCCAGGTGCCTGTGGCAAGGGGAAGGAAATGCCATACACTGACCTGGAAGAGACCACAGGGCCCAGGCACAGTCTGAACCCTTCCCTCATCCCGGCGGTTTTGCTAGCAGGAGTTCAACCCCAACGAACACAGCCCGGAGACCCCTGGGGCAAAAACGGCTTCCAACGAACAATAGGTGCTTGCTGTGGAAAAGCTATCCCAAGTGGGGGTAGCCAGGTCAACAAAATGCCACACACCCAGGTGTAAGAAACAACATTGCCCAGGCATGGTCTAAGCCCCTCACCTCGTCCCTGTGCTTTGGGGAGCCGGAGGGACAGCCGAGGCCCACGGCCCTGAGACCCCTTTGCAAAAAGCCGGCTTCCCACGGAAACAGTTTTCCTGAGGTGCAGACCCTCTCACAAGTGGCTGTGGCAAGGTAAAGCAAATGCCCTCCAATTCTCTGGAAGAAACCACAGTGCCCAGCCATGTTCTAAGCCCTCCCATCCTCCCTGGGCTTCTGGCAGGAGGAGTGAAAAGAGAGGAGCAGAGCACTGGGACCCGTTTGACAAAAACCGGCTTCCCACGGGAAAGTCTTTCTCCACGTGCAGACATGCCCCAGGTGCCTGTGGCAAGGGGAAGGAAATGCCATACACTGACCTGGAAGAGACCACAGGGCCCAGGCACAGTCTGAACCCTTCCCTCATCCCTGCGGTTTTGCTAGCAGGAGTTCAACCCCAAGGAACACAGCCCGGAGACCCCTGAGGCAAAAACGGCTTCCGACGAACAATAGGCGCTTGCTGTGGAAAACCTATCCCAAGTGAGGGTAGCCAGCTCAACAAAATGCCACACACCCACGTGTAAGAAACAACATTGCCCAGGAATGGTCTAAGCCCCTTACATCGTCCCTGTGCTTTGGGGAGCCGGAGGGACAGCCGAGGCCCACGGCCCTGAGACCACTTTGCAAAAAGCCGGCTTCCCACGGAAAGAGTTTTCCTGAGGTGCAGACCCTCTCCCAAGTGGTTGTGGCAAGGTAAAGCAAATGCCCTCCACTTCTCTGGAAGAAACCACAGTGCCCAGCCATGTTCTAAGCCCTCCCATCCTCCCTGGGCTTCTGGCAGCAGGAGTGAAAAGAGAGGAGCAGAGCACTGGGACCCGTTTGACAAAAACCGGCTTCCCACGGGAAAGTCTTTCTCCACGTGCAGACATGCTCGCAGGTGCCTGTGGCAAGGGGAAGGAAATGCCATACACTGACCTGGAAGAGACCACAGGGCCCAGGCACAGTCTGAACCCTTCCCTCATCCCGGCGGTTTTGCTAGCAGGAGTTCAACCCCAAGGAACACAGCCCGGAGACCCCTGAGGCAAAAACGGCTTCCGAGGAACAATAGGTGCTTGCTGTGGAAAACCTATCCCAAGTGGGGGTAGCTAGCTCAACAAAATGCCACACACCCAGGTGTAAGACACAACATTGCCCAGCCATGGTCTAAGCCCCTCACCTCGTCCCTGTGCTTTGGGGAGCCGGAGGGACAGCCGAGGCCCACGGCCCTGAGACCCCTTTGCAAAAAGCCGGCTTCCCACGAAGACAGTTTTCCTGCGGTGCAGACCCTCTCCCAAGTGGTTGTGGCAAGGTAAAGCAAATGCCCTCCACTTCTCTGGAAGAAACCACAGTGCCCAGCCATGTTCTAAGCCCTCCCATCCTCCCTGGGCTTCTGGCAGCAGGAGTGAAAAGAGAGGAGCCCAGCACTGGGACCCGTTTGACAAAAACCGGCTTCCCACGGGAAAGTCTTTCTCCACGTGCAGACATGCTCCCAGGTGCCTGTGGCAAGGGGATGGAAATGCCATACACTGACCTGGAAGAGACCACAGGACCCAGGCACAGTCTGAACCCTTCCCTTATCCCGGCGGTTTTGCTAGCAGGAGTTCAACCCAAACGAACACAGCCCGGAGACCCCTGAGGCAAAAACGGCTTCCGACAAACAAGAGGTGCTTGCTGTGGAAAACGTATCCCGAGTGGGGGTAGCCAGGCCAACGAAATGCCACACACCCAGGTGTAAGAATCAACATTGCCCAGGCATAGTCTAAGCCCCTCACCTCGTCCCTGTGCTTTGGGGAGCCGGAGGGACAGCCGAGGCCCACGGCCCTGAGACCCCTTTGCAAACAGCCGGCTTCCCACGGAAACAGTTTTCCTGAGGTGCAGACCCTACCCGAAGTGGTTGTGGCAAGGTAAAGCAAATGCCCTCCACTTCTCTGGAAGAAACCACAGTGCCCAGCCATGTTCTAAGCCCTCCCATCCTCCCTGGGCTTCTGGCAGCAGGAGTGAAAAGAGAGGAGCAGAGCACTGGGACCCGTTTGACAAAACCCGGCTTCCCACGGGAAAGTCTTTCTCCACGTGCAGACATGCTCCCAGGTGCCTGTGGCAAGGGGAAGGAAATGCCATACACTGACCTGGAAGAGACCACAGGGCCCAGGCACAATCTGAACCCTTCCCTCATCCCGGCGGCTTTCCTAGCAGGAGTTCAACCCCAACGAACACAGCCCGGAGACCCCTGAGGCAAAAACGGCTTCCAACGAACAATAGGTGCTTGCTGTGGAAAACCTATCCCAAGTGGGGGTAGTCAGGTCAACAAAATGCCACACACCCAGGTGTAAGAAACAACATTGCCCAGGCATGGTCTAAGCCCCTCACCTCGTCCCTGTGCTTTGGGGAGCCGGAGGGACAGCCGAGGCCCACGGCCCTGAGACCCCTTTGCAAAAAGCCGGCTTCCCACGGAAACAGCTTTCCTGAGGTGCAGACCCTATCCCAAGTGGTTGTGGCAAGGTAAAGCAAATGCCCTCCACTTCTCTGGAAGAAACCACAGCGCCCAGCCATGTTCTAAGCCCTCCCATCCTCCCTGGGCTTCTGGCAGCAGGAGTGAAAAGAGAGGAGCAGAGCACTGGGACCCGTTTGACAAAAACCGGCTTCCCACGGGAAAGTCTTTCTCCACGTGCAGACATGCTCCCAGGTGCCTGTGGCAAGGGGAAGGAAATGCCATACACTGACCTGGAAGAGACCACAGGGCCCAGGCACAGTCTGAACCCTTCCCTCATCCCGGCGGTTTTGCTAGCAGGAGTTCAACCCCAACCAACACAGCCCGGAGACCCCTGAGGCAAAAACGGCTTCCGACAAACAAGAGGTGCTTGCTGTGGAAAACCTATCCCAAGTGGGGGTAGCCAGGTCCACAAAATGCTACACACCCAGGTGTAGGAAACAACATTGCCCAGGCATGGTCTAAGCCCCTCACCTCGTCCCTGTGCTTTGGGGAGCCGGAGGGACAGCCGAGGCCCACGGCCCTGAGACCCCTTTGCAAAAAGCCGGCTTCCCACGGAAACAGCTTTCCTGAGGTGCAGACCCTCTCACAAGTTTTTGTGGCAAGGTAAAGTAAATGCCCTCCACTCTCTGGAAGAAACCACAGTGCCCAGCCATGTTCTAAGCCCTCCCATCCTCCCTGGGCTTCTGGCAGCAGGAGTGAAAAGTGAGGAGCAGAGCACTGGAACCCGTTTGACAAAAACCGGCTTCCCACGGGAAAGTCTTTCTCCACGTGCACACATGCTCCCAGGTGCCTGTGGCAAGGGGAAGGAAATGCCATACACTGACCTGGAAGAGACCACAGGGCCCAGGCACAGTCTGAACCCTTCCCTCATCCCGGCGGTTTTGCTAGCAGGATTTCAACCCCAACGAACACAGCCCGGGGACACCTGGGTCAAAAACGGCTTCCAACGAACAATAGGTGCTTGCTGTGGAAAACTTATCCCAAGTGGGGGTAGCCAGGTCAACAAAATGCCACACACCCAGGTGTAATAAACAACATTGCCCAGCCATGGTCTAAGCCCCTCACCTCGTCCCTGTGCTTTGGGGAGCCGGAGGGACAGCCGAGCACACGGCCCTGAGACCCCTTTGCAAAAAGCCGGCTTCCCATGGAAACAGCTTTCCTGAGGTGTAGACCCTCTCACAAGTGGTTGTGGCAAGGTAAAGCAAATGCCCTCCACTTCTCTGGAAGAAACCACAGTGCCCAGCCATGTTCTAAGCCCTCCCATCCTCCCTGGGCTTCTGGCAGCAGGAGTGAAAAGAGAGGAGCAGAGCACTGGGACCCGTTTGACAAAAACCGGCTTCCCACGGGAAAGTCTTTCTCCACGTGCAGACATGCTCCCAGGTGCCTGTGGCAAGGGGAAGGAAATGCCATACACTGACCTGGAAGAGACCACAGGGCCCAGGCACAGTCTGAACCCTTCCCTCATCCCGGCGGTTTTGCTAGCAGGAGTTCAACCCCAACCAACACAGCCCGGAGACCCCTGAGGCAAAAACGGCTTCCGACAAACAAGAGGTGCTTGCTGTGGAAAACCTATCCCAAGTGGGGGTAGCCAGGTCAACAAAATGCCACACACCCAGGTGTAGGAAACAACATTGCCCAGCCATGGTCTAAGCCCCTCACCTCGTCCCTGTGCTTTGGGGAGCCGGAGGGACAGCCGAGGCCCACGGTCCTGAGACCCCTTTGCAAACAGCCGGCTTCCCACGGAAACAGTTTTCCTGAGGTGCAGACCGTCTCACAAGTTTTTGTGGGAAGGTAAAGTAAATGCCCTCCACTTCTCTGGAAGAAACCACAGTGCCCAGCCATGTTCTAAGCCCTCCCATCCTCCCTGGGCTTCTGGCAGCAGGAGTGAAAAGAGAGGAGCAGAGCACTGGGACCCGATTGACAAAAACCGGCTTCCCACGGGAAAGTCTTTCTCCACGTGCAGACATGCTCCCAGGTGCCTGTGGCAAGGGGAAGGAAATGCCATACACTGACCTGGAAGAGACCACAGGGCCCAGGCACAGTCTGAACCTTTCCCTCATCCCGGCGGTTTTGCTAGCAGGAGTTCAACCCCAAGGAACAGAGCCCGGAGACCCCTGGGGCAAAAACGGCTTCAAACGAACAATAGGTGCTTGCTGTGGAAAATGTATCCCAAGTGGGGGTAGCCAGGTCAACAAATTGCCACACACCCAGGTGTAAGAAACAACATTACCCAGCCATGGTCTAAGCCCCTCACCTCGTCCCTGTGCTTTGGGGAGCCGGAGGGACAGCCGAGGCCCACGGCCCTGAGACCCCTTTGCAAAAAGCCGGCTTCCCACGGAAACAGTTTTCCTGAGGTGCAGACCCTCTCCCAAGTGGTTGTGGCAAGGTAAAGCAAATGCCCTCCACTTCTCTGGAAGAAACCACAGTGCCCAGCCATGTTCTAAGCCCTCCCATCCTCCCTGGGCTTCTGGCAGCAGGAGTGAAAAGAGAGGAGCAGAGCACTGGGACCCGTTTGACAAAAACCGGCTTCCCACGGGAAAGTCTTTCTCCACGTGCAGACATGCTCCCAGGTGCCTGTGGCAAGGGGAAGGAAATGCCATACACTGACCTGGAAGAGACCACAGGGCCCAGGCACAGTCTGAACCCTTCCCTCATCCCGGCGGTTTTGCTAGCAGGAGTTCAACCCCAACCAACACAGCCCGGAGACCCCTGAGGCAAAAACGGCTTCCGACAAACAAGAGGTGCTTGCTGTGGAAAACCTATCCCAAGTGGGGGTAGCCAGGTCAACAAAATGCCACACACCCAGGTGTAGGAAACAACATTGCCCAGCCATGGTCTAAGCCCCTCACCTCGTCCCTGTGCTTTGGGGAGCCGGAGGGACAGCCGAGGCCCACGGCCCTGAGACCCCTTTGCAAAAAGCCGGCTTCCCACGGAAATAGCTTTCCTGAGGTGCAGACCCTCTCACAAGTTTTTGTGGCAAGGTAAAGTAAATGCCCTTCACTTCTCTGGAAGAAACCACAGTGCCCAGCCATGTTCTAAGCCCTCCCATCCTCCCTGGGCTTCTGGCAGCAGGAGTGAAAAGAGAGGAGCAGAGCACTGGGACCCGTTTGACAAAAACCGGCTTCCCACGGGAAAGTCTTTCTCCACGTGCAGACATGCTCCCAGGTGCCTGTGGCAAGGGGAAGGAAATGCCATACACTGACCTGGAAGAGACCACAGGGCCCAGGCACAGTCTGAACCCTTCCCTCTTCCCGGCGGTTTTGCTAGCAGGAGTTCAACCCCAACGAACACAGCCCGGAGACCCCTGGGGCAAAAATGGCTTCAAACGAACAATAGGTGCTTGCTGTGGAAAATGTATCCCAAGTGGGGGTAGCCAGGTCAACAAAGTGCCACACACCCGGGTGTAAGAAACAACATTGCCCAGCCATGGTCTAAGCCCCTCACCTCGTCCCTGTGCTTTGGGGAGCCGGAGGGACACCCGAGGCCCACGGCCCTGAGACCCCTTTGCAAAAAGCCGGCTTCCCACGGAAACAGTTTTCCTGAGGTGCAGACCCTCTCCCAAGTGGTTGTGGCAAGGTAAAGCAAATGCCCTCCACTTCTCTGGAAGAAACCACAGTGCCCAGCCATGTTCTAAGCCCTCCCATCCTCCCTGGGCTTCTGGCAGCAGGAGTGAAAAGAGAGGAGCAGAGCACTGGGACCCGTTTGACAAAAACCGGCTTCCCACGGGAAAGTCTTTCTCCACGTGCAGACATGCTCCCAGGTGCCTGTGGCAAGGGGAAGGAAATGCCATACACTGACCTGGAAGAGACCACAGGGCCCAGGCACAGTCTGAACCCTTCCCTCATCCCGGCGGTTTTGCTAGCAGGATTTCAACCCCAACGAACACAGCCCGGGGACCCCTGGGTCAAAAACGGCTTCCAACGAACAATAGGTGCTTGCTGTGGAAAACTTATCCCAAGTGGGGGTAGCCAGGTCAACAAAATGCCACACACCCAGGTGTAATAAACAACATTGCCCAGCCATGGTCTAAGCTCCTCACCTCGTCCCTGTGCTTTGGGGAGCCGGTGGGACAGCCGAGCACACGGCCCTGAGACCCCTTTGCAAAAAGCCGGCTTCCCACGGAAACAGCTTTCCTGAGGTGTAGACCCTCTCACAAGTGGTTGTGGCAAGGTAAAGCAAATGCCCTCCACTTCTCTGGAAGAAACCACAGTGCCCAGCCATGTTCTAAGCCCTCCCATCCTCCCTGGGCTTCTGGCAGCAGGAGTGAAAAGAGAGGAGCAGAGCACTGGGACCCGTTTGACAAAAACCGGTTTCCCACGGGAAAGTCTTTCTCCACGTGCAGACATGCTCCCAGGTGCCTGTGGCAAGGGGAAGGAAATGCCATACACTGACCTGGAAGAGACCACAGGGCCCAGGCACAGTCTGAACCCTTCCCTCAACCCGGCGGTTTTGCTAGCAGGAGTTCAACCCCAACGAACACAGCCCAGAGACCCCTGAGGCAAAAACGGCTTCCGACAAACAAGAGGTGCTTGCTGTGGAAAACCTATCCCAAGTGGGGGTAGCCAGGTCAACAAAATGCCACACACCCAGGTGTAGGAAACAACATTGCCCAGCCATGGTCTAAGCCCCTCACCTCGTCCCTGTGCTTTGGGGAGCCGGAGGGACAGCCGAGGCCCACGGCCCTGAGACCCCTTTGCAAACAGCCGGCTTCCCACGGAAACAGTTTTCCTGAGGTGCAGACCGTCTCAAAAGTTTTTGTGGGAAGGTAAAGCAAATGCCCTCCACTTCTCTGGAAGAAACCACAGTGCCCAGCCATGTTCTAAGCCCTCCCATCCTCCCTGGGCTTCTGGCAGCAGGAGTGAAAAGAGAGGAGCAGAGCACTGGGACCCGTTTGACAAAAACCGGCTTCCCACGGGAAAGTCTTTCTCCACGTGCAGACATGCTCCCAGGTGCCTGTGGCAAGGGGAAGGAAATGCCATACACTGACCTGGAAGAGACCACAGGGCCCAGTCACAGTCTGAACCTTTCCCTCATCCCGGCGGTTTTGCTAGCAGGAGTTCAACCCCAACCAACACAGCCCGGAGACCCCTGAGGCAAACACGGCTTCTGACGAACAAGAGGTGCTTGCTGTGGAAAATGTATCCCAAGTGGGGGTAGCCAGCTCAACAAAATGCCACACACCCAAGTGTAAGAAACAACATTGCCCAGGCATGGTCTAAGCCCCTCACCTCGTCCCTGTGCTTTGGGGAGCCGGATGGACAACCGAGGCCCACGGCCCTGAGACCCCTTTGCAAAAAGCCGGCTTCCCACGGAAACAGCTTTCCTGAGGTGCAGACCCTATCACTAGTGGTTGTGGCAAGGTAAAGCAAATGCCCTCCACTTCTCTGGAAGAAGCCACAGTGCCCAGCCATGTTCTAAGCCCTCACATCCTCCCTGGGCTTCTGGCAGCAGGAGTGAAAAGAGAGGAGCAGAGCTCTGGAACCCGTTTGACAAAAACCGGCTTCCCACGGAAAGTCTTTCTCCACGTGCAGACATGCTCCCAGGTGCCTGTGGCAAGGGGAAGGAAATGCCATACACTGACCTGGAAGAGACCACAGGGCCCAGGCACAGTCTGAACCCTTCCCTCACCCCGGCGGTTTTGCTAGCAGGAGTTCAACCCCAACGAACACAGCCCGGTGACCCCTGGGGCAAAAACGGGTACAAACGAACAATAGGTGCTTGCTGTGGAAAATGTATCCCAAGTGGGGGTAGCCAGGTCAACAAAATGCCACACACCCAGGTGTAAGAAACAACATTGCCCAGCCATGGTCTAAGCCCCTCACCTCATCCCTGTGCTTTGGGGAGCCGGAGGGACAGCCGAGGCCCACGGCCCTGAGACCCCTTTGCAAAAAGCCGGCTTCCCACGGAAACAGTTTTCCTGAGGTGCAGACCCTCTCCCAAGTGGTTGTGGCAAGGTAAAGCAAATGCCCTCCACTTCTCTGGAAGAAACCACAGTGCCCAGCCATGTTCTAAGCCCTCCCATCCTCCCTGGGCTTCTGACAGCAGGAGTGAAAAGAGAGGAGCAGAGCACTGGGACCCGTTTGACAAAAACCGGCTTCCCACGGGAAAGTCTTTCTCCACGTGCAGACATGCTCCCAGGTGCCTGTGGCAAGGGGAAGGAAATGCCATACACTGACCTGGAAGAGACCACAGGGCCCAGGCACAGTCTGAACCCTTCCCACATCCCGGCGGTTTTGCTAGCAGGAGTTCAACCCCAACCAACACAGCCCGGAGACCCCTGAGGCAAAAACGGCTTCCGACAAACAAGAGGTGCTTGCTGTGGAAAACCTATCCCAAGTGGGGGTAGCCAGGTCAACAAAATGCCACACACCTAGGTGTAGGAAACAACATTGCCCAGCCATGGTCTAAGCCCCTCACCTCGTCCCTGTGCTTTGGGGAGCCGGAGGGACAGCCGAGGCCCACGGCCCTGAGACCCCTTTGCAAAAAGCCGGCTTCCCACGGAAATAGCTTTCCTGAGGTGCAGACCCTCTCACAAGTTTTTGTGGCAAGGTAAAGTAAATGCCCTCCACTTCTCTGGAAGAAACCACAGTGCCCAGCCATGTTCTAAGCCCTCCCATCCTCCCTGGGCTTCTGGCAGCAGGAGTGAAAAGAGCGGAGCAGAGCACTGGGACCCGTTTGACAAAAACCGGCTTCCCACGGGAAAGTCTTTCTCCACGTGCAGACATGCTCCCAGGTGCCTGTGGCAAGGGGAAGGAAATGCCATACACTGACCTGGAAGAGACCACAGGGCCCAGGCACAGTCTGAACCCTTCCCTCTTCCCGGCGGTTTTGCTAGCAGGAGTTCAACCCCAACGAACACAGCCCGGAGACCCCTGGGGCAAAAATGGCTTCAAACGAACAATAGGTGCTTGCTGTGGAAAATGTATCCCAAGTGGGGGTAGCCAGGTCAACAAAGTGCCACACACCCGGGTGTAAGAAACAACATTGCCCAGCCATGGTCTAAGCCCCTCACCTCGTCCCTGTGCTTTGGGGAGCCGGAGGGACAGCCGAGGCCCACGGCCCTGAGACCCCTTTGCAAAAAGCCGGCTTCCCACGGAAACAGTTTTCCTGAGGTGCAGACCCTCTCCCAAGTGGTTGTGGCAAGGTAAAGCAAATGCCCTCCACTTCTCTGGAAGAAACCACAGTGCCCAGCCATGTTCTAAGCCCTCCCATCCTCCCTGGGCTTCTGGCAGCAGGAGTGAAAAGAGAGGAGCAGAGCACTGGGACCCGTTTGACAAAAACCGGCTTCCCACGGGAAAGTCTTTCTCCACGTGCAGACATGCTCCCAGGTGCCTGTGGCAAGGGGAAGGAAATGCCATACACTGACCTGGAAGAGACCACAGGGCCCAGGCACAGTCTGAACCCTTCCCTCATCCCGGCGGTTTTGCTAGCAGGAGTTCAACCCCAACGAACACAGCCCGGAGACCCCTGAGGCAAAAACGGCTTCCAACGAAGAATAGGTGCTTGCTTTGGAAAACGTATCCCAAGTGGGGGTAGCCAGGTCAACAAAATGCCACACACCCAGGTGTAAGAAACAACATTGCTCAGCCATGGTCTAAGCCCCTCACCTCGTCCCTGTGCTTTGGCGAGCCGGAGGGACAGCCGAGGCCCACGGCCCTGAGACCCCTTTGCAAAAAGCCGGCTTCCCACGGAAACAGTTTTCCTGAGGTGCAGACCCTCTCCCAAGTGGTTGTGGCAAGGTAAAGCAAATGCCCACCACTTCTCTGGAAGAAACCACAGTGCCCAGCCATGTTCTAAGCCCTCCCATCCTCCCTGGGCTTCTGGCAGCAGGAGTGAAAAGAGAGGAGCAGAGCACTGGGACCCGTTTGACAAAAACCGGCTTCCCACGGGAAAGTCTTTCTCCACGTGCAGACATGCTCCCCAGTGCCTGTGGCAAGGGGAAGGAAATGCCATACACTGACCTGGAAGAGGACACAGGGTCAGGGACAGTCTGAGCCCTTCCCTCATCCCTGCGCTTTTGCTAGCAGGAGTTGAAACCCAACGAACAGAGCCTGGAGACCGCTGGGGCAAAAACGGCTTCTGAGGAGCAATATGCTCCTGCTTTGGAAAACCTATCCAAAGTGGGGGTAGCCAGGTAAACCAATGCCACACACCCAGGTGTAAGAAACAACATTGCCCAGGCATGGTCTAATCCCCGACCTCGTCCCTTGCTTTGGGGAGCCGGTGGAACACACGAGGCCTCGGCCCTGAGACCCGTCTGTCAAAACGCCGGCTTCCCACGGAAACAGTTTTCCTGAGGTGCAGACCCTCTCACAACTGGTTGTGGCAAGGTAAAGCAAATTCCATCCACTTCTCTGGAAGAAACCACAGTGCCCAGCCATGTTCTAAGCCCTCCCATCCTCACTGGGCTTCTGGCAGCAGGAGTGAAAAGAGAGGAGCACAGCACTGGGACCCGTTTGACAAAAAGCGGCTTCCCACGGGAAAGTCTTTCTCCATGTGCAGACATGCTCCCAGGTGCCTGTGGCAAGGTGAAGGAAATGCCATACACTGACCTGTAGGAGACCACAGGGCCCAGGCACAATCTGAGCACTTCCCTCATCCCGGCGGTTTTGCTAGCAGGAGTTGTACCCCAACGAACCCAGCCCTTAGACCCCTGGGGCCAAAACGGCTTCCGACGAGCAATATGCTCTTGCTGTGGAAAACCTATCCAAAGTGGGGGTAGCCAGGTAAACAAAATGCCACACACCCAGGTGTAAGAAACAACATTGCCCAGGCATGTTCTAAGCCCCCCACCTCGTCCCTGTGCTTTTGGGATCCCGTGGAACACACGAGGCCTCGGGCCTGTGACCCGTCTGTCAAAAAGCCGGCTTCCCACGGAAACAGTTTTCCTGAGGTGCAGACCCTCTCACAAGTGGTTGTGGCAAGGTAAAGCAAATGCCATCCACTTCTCTGGAAGAAACCACAGTGCCCAGCCATGTTCTAAGCCCTCCCATACTCACTGGGCTTCTGGCAGCAGGAGTGAAAAGAGAGGAGCACAGCACTGGGACCCGTTTGACAAAAACCGGCTTCACACGGGAAAGTCTTTCTCCACCTGCAGACATGCTCCCAAGTGTCTTTGGCAAGGTGAAGGAAATGCCATATACTGACCTGTAAGACACCACAGGGCCCAGGCACAGTCTGAGTCCTTCCCTCATCCTGGCGGTTTTGCTAGCAGGAGTTCCACCCCAACGAACACAGCCCGGAGACCCCTGGGGCCAAAACGGCTTCCGACGAGCAATATGCTCTTGCTGTGGAAAACCTATCCCAAGTGGGGGTAGCCAGGTCAACAAAATGCCACACACCCAGGTGTAAGAAACAACATTGCCCAGGCATGGTCTAAGCCCCTCACCTCGTCCCTGTGCTTTTGGGAGCCGGAGTGACACCCGAGGCCCACGGCCCTGAGACCCGTTTGGTCAAAAGCCGGCTTCCCATGGAAACAGTTTTCCTGAGGTGCAGAACCTCTCCCAAGTGGTTGTGGCAAGGTAAAGCAAATGCCCTCCACGTCTCTGGACGAAACCACAGTGCCCAGCCATGTTCTAAACCCTCCCATACTCACTGGGCTTCTGGCAGCAGGAGTGAAAAGAAAGCACAGCAATGGGACCCGTTTGACAAAAACCGGCTTTCCACAGGAAAGTCTTTCTCCACATGCGGACATGCTCCCAAGTACCTGTGGCAAGGTGAACGAAATGCCATACACTGACCTGTAAGAGACCACAGGGCCCAGGCACAGTCTGAGCCCTTCCCTCATCCCGGCGGTTTTGCTAGCAGGAGTTCAACTCCAACGAACACACCCTGGAGACCCCTGGGGCAAAAACGGCTTCCGAGAAGCAATATGCTCTTTTGTGGAAAACCTATCCCAAGTGGGGGTAGCCAGGTAAAAAAAAATGCCAAACACCCAGGTGTAAGAAACAACATTGCCCAGGCATGGTCTAAGCCCCTCACCTCTTCCCTGTGCTTTGGGGAGCCGGAGGGACACCCGAGGCCCACGGCCCTGAGACCCGTTTGGCCAAAAGCCCGCTTCCCACGGAAACAGTTTTCCTGAGGTTCAGACCCTCTCACAAGTGGTTGTGGCAAGGTAAAGCAAATGCTATCCACGACTCTGGAAGAAACCATAGTGCCCAGCCATGTTCTAAGCCCTGCCATCCTCACTGGGCTTCTGGCAGCAGGAGTGAAAAGAGAGGAGCACAGCACTGGGACCCGTTTGACAAAAACCGGCTTCCCACGAAAAAGTCTTTTTCCACGTGCAGACATGCTCCCAAGTGCTGAGGACATAGTACTGAGACATATTTGGCAGAAACGGGTTCAAATGAAAAATATTTCTTGATGTGCAAACTCTATCTTAATTTGTTGTGGCAAGGTAAAGGATGTTCATATGCTTATTTGTAAGAAATAACAGGTCCCATGGACGGTCTGAGCCCTAAGATCATCACTGTTCTTTTGGTATCATGAGTTAAAACCGAGGCAAACAGCTGAGAAAATTTGGCAAAAACCGCCTTTCAGTGAAATATATTTTCTCTTTTGCAAACTCTATCATAATTGTTTGTGCCAATGTAAAGAAAATGCCATACGCTTATCTGTAAGAAACAGAAGTTTCCAGGATCGGTCTGAGCCCTCACATCATCATAGTGATTTTGGTAGCATTAGTTAATCCCAAACAACACAGTATTGAGACACATTTGACAAAAAACCGCTTCCAACGAAAAATATTTTGTTCATGTTGAAACCCTATCATATGTGGTTGTGGCAATGTAAAGAAAATGCCACACCCTTATGTGTAAGAAACAACATTACCCAGGAACAGTCTAAGCCCTAACATCATCACTGTGCTTTTGGTAGCATGAGTGAAACCCGAGGAATACAGCACTTAGACACATTTGGGAAAAACCGGCTTCCAATGAAAACTATTTTCTTAACGTGGAAACCCTATCACAAGGGGTTGTGGAAGGTAAAGTAAAAAAGCGGAGTTCCAACGAGAAATATTTTCTTCACGTAGAAACCCGTTCCTGGGCACTGTTGCTTCTTACAGATAAGTGTGTGGCATTTATTTATCTGGCCACAACCACTTACGTTTGGGTTTGAAAGGGAAGAAAATATTATTCATTGGAACGCGATTTTTGCCAAATGTGTCTTAGTGCTGTTTGCCTCCGCTTTAACTCCCGCTCCCAAAAGCACAGTGCTGATATTAAGGCTCAGACTGTTCCAGGGCACTGTTGTTTCTTACAGATAAGCGTATGGCATTTTCTTTACATTGGCACAAACAATTATGGGTTTCGGGTTCGGGTTCGGGTTAGGGGCTTGGGTTCTGGTTCTGGTTCTGGTTCGGGTAGGTTTCAGGTTCAGGTAGGGTTCGGGTTCGGGTTCGGGTAGGGTTCGGTTTCGGTTTCGGTTCGGGTTCGGTATCGGTTTCGCTTTCAGTTATGGATTCGGGTTCGGGTTCGGGTTAGGGGTAAGGGTTCGGGTTCGGGTTCTGGTTCGGGATTGGTTTCGCTTTCGAGTATGGATTCGGGTTCAGGTTCGGGTTCGGGTTCGGGTTAGGATTAGGGTTCGGGTTCGGGTTCAGGTTCGGGTTAGGGTTTGGGTTAGGGTTAGGGTAAAGGTTCCGGTTAGGGTTCGGGTTAGGGTTCGGGTTCGGGTTCGGGTTAGGGTTCGGGGTAGGGTTCGGGTTAGGGTTAGGGTTAGGGTTCGGTTTAGGGTTAGGGTTCGGGTTCGGGTTCGGGTTCGGGTTCGGGTTAGGGTTCGGGTTCGGGTTAGGGTTCGGGTTCGGGTTAGGGTTCGGGTTCGGTTTAGGGTTAGGGTTCGGGTTAGGGTTAGTGTTCGGGATAGGGTTCGTTTTCGGGTTAGGGTTCGGGTTCGGGTTAGGGTTAGGGTTCGGGTTAGGTTTAGGGTTAGGGTTAGAGTTCGGGTTAGGGTTTGGGTTAGGGTTAGGGTTTGTATTCGGGTTCGGGTTCAGGTTAGGGTTAGGGTTAGGGTTCGGGTAGGGTTAGGGTTCGGGTTCGTATATGGTTAGGGTTAGGGTTAGGGTTACGGTTAGGGTTAGGTTTAGGGTTTGGTTTAGGGTTAGGATTCAGGTTAGGGTTCGGGTTTGGGTTAGGGTTCGGGTTCGGGATTGGGTTCGTTTTCAGGTTAGGGTTCGGGTTAGGGTTATGGTTAGGGTTCGGGTTAGCGTTAGGGTTAGGGTTAGGGTTACTGTTTGGTTTAGGGTTAGGGTTAGGGTTAGAGTGCAGGTTAGGGTTAGGGTTAGGGTTAGGGTTAGGGTTAGTTTTAGGTTTAGGGTTCGGGTTAGGGTTAGAGTGAGGTTTAGGGTTTGGGTTCGGGTTAGGTTTTGGGGTAGGGTTAGGATTAGGGTACGGTTAGGGTTAGCGTTACGATTCGGGTTCGGGTCGGTTTAGGCTTAGGGGTAGGTTCGGGTTAGGGTTAGGGTTAGGGTTAGGGTTAGGGTTCGGGTTAGCGTTAGGGTTAGGGTTAGGGTTAGGGTTAGGGTTCGGGTTAGCGTTAGGGTTAGGTTTAGTGTTAATGTTTGGTTTATGGTTAGGGTTAGGGTTAGGGTTCAAGTTAGGGTTAGGGTTCGGGTTCGGGTTAGGGTTAGGGTTCGGGTTCGGGTTAGCGTTAGGGTTAGGGTTAGAGTTTGGGTTAGGGTTTGAGTTAGGGTTAGGGTTTGGATTCGGGTTCGGGTTCAGGTTAGGTTTAGGGTTAGGGTTCGGGTAGGTTTAGGGTTAGGGTTCGGGTTATGGTTAGGGTTAGGGTTAGGGTTACAGTTAGGGTTAGGTTTAGGGTTTGGGTTCAGGTTATGGTCGGGTTAGGGTTCTGGTTCGGAATTGGGTTCGGTTTCAGGTTAGGGTTAGGGTTAGGGTTATGGTTAGGGTTCGGGTTATCGTTAGGGTTAGGGTTAGGGTTGCTGTTTGGTTTAGGGTTAGGGTTAGGGTTAGGGTTAGGGTTAGGGTGCAGGTTAGGGTTAGGGTTCGTGTTAGGGTTAAGGTTACTGTTAGGGTTAGGTTTTGGGTTAGGGTTAGGTTTACGTTTATATTTCGGGTATGGTTAGGGTTAGGGTTAGAGTTCCGGTTAGGATTCGGGTTCGGGTTAGGGTTTGGGTTAGGGCTAGGGTTCGGGGTAGGGTTAGGGTTCGGGTTAGGGTTAGGTTTCGAGTTAGGGTTAGGGTTCGTGTTAGGGTTTGGGTTCGGGTTAGGTTTTGGGGTAGGGTTAGGGTTAGGGTACGGTTAGGGTTAGGGTTACGATTCGGGTTCGGGTTGGTTTAGGGTTAGGGTTAGGGTTCAGGTTAGGGATAGGGTTAGGGTTAGGGTCGGGTTAGGTTAGGGTTCAGGTTAGGGTTATGGTTAGGGTTAGGGTGAGCGTTAGGATTAGGGTTAGGTTTCGGGCTAGGGTTAGGGTTCGGGGTAGGGTTAGAGTTCGGGTTAGGGTTAGATTTTGGGTTCGGGTTCGGTTTTGGGTTCGTGTTAGGGTTAGGTTTCGGTTTAGGGTTAGTGGTCGGACTAGGGGTAGGGTTTGGTTTCGGGTTAGGGTTCGGGGTAAGGTTAGGTTTCGGGTTCAGTTTCGGAGTAGGGTTAGGGTTAGGGTAAAGTTTGGGTTAGGGTTCGTGTTAGGGTTAGGGTTAGGGTTAGGGCTCGGGTTTGGGTTCGGGTTAGGGTTAGTGTTAGGGTTAGGGTTCGGTTTAGGCTTTGGGTGAAGTTTAGGGTTTGCGTTCGTGTTAGGTTTAGGGTTAGGGTTAGGTTTAGGGTTAGAGTTCGGGTTAGGGTTTGGGTTAGGGTTAGGGTTTGGATTCGGGTTCGGGTTCAGGTTAGGGTTAGAGTTAGGGTTAGGGTTAGGGTTAGGTTTCGGGCTAGGGTTAGGGTTCGGGGTAGGGTTAAAGTTCAGGTTAGGGTTAGATTTTGGGTTCGGGTTCGGGTTCGGGTTAGGTTTAGGGTTAGGGTTAGGGTTAGCGTTAGGGTTCGAGTTAGGATTCGGGTTAGAGTTAGGGTTAGGGTTAGGGTTAGGGTTAGGGTTCGGGTTAGGGTTAGAGTGAGGTTTAGGGTTTGGGTTCGGGTTAGGTTTTGGGTTAGGTTTAGGGTTAGGGTTAGGGTTAGGGTTCGGTTTAGGGTTAGGGTGAGGTTTAGGGTTAGGGTTAGGGTTAGGGTTCGGGTTAGGGTTCGGGTTCGGGTTCGGGATAGGGTTCGTTTTCAGGTTAGGGTTTGGATTCGGGTTAGGGTTAGGGTTCGGGTTCGGGTTCGGGTTAGGTTTCGGGTTCGGGTTTGGGTTCGGGTTCGGGTTAGGGTTACGGTTAGGGTTAGGGTTCGGGTTAGGGATCGGGTTCGGGTTAGGGTTCGGGTTCGGGTTAGGGTTAGGGTTAGGGTTAGAATTCGGGTTAGGGTTAGGGTTAGGGTTAGGGTTCGGGTTATCGTTAGGGTTACTGTTTGGTTTAGGGTTAGGGTTAGGGTTAGGGTTAGGGTGCAGGTTAGGTTTAGGGTTCGTGTTAGGGTTAAGGTTACTGTTAGGGTTAGGTTTTGGGTTAGGGTTAGGTTTACGTTTATATTTCGGGTATGGTTAGGGTTAGGGTTAGAGTTCCGGTTAGGATTCGGGTTCGGGTTAGGGTTTGGGTTAGGGCTAGGGTTCGGGGTAGGGTTAGGGTTCAGGTTAGGGTTAGGTTTCGGGTTAGGGTTAGAGTGAGGTTTAGGGTTTGGGTTCGGGTTAGGTTTTGGGTTAGGGTTAGGGTTAGGGTTACGGTTAGGGGTAGAGTTACGATTCGGTTTCGGGTCGGGTTAGGGTTAGGGTTAGGGTTCAGGTTAGGGATAGGGTTAGGGTTAGGGTCGGGTTAGGGTTAGGCTTAGAGTAGGGTTTGGGTTAGGGTTCGGGTTAGGGTTAGGGTTTGGGTTAGGGTTAGGGTTAGTGTTAGGGTTAGGGTTCGGGTTAGGGTTAGAGTGAGGTTTAGGGTTTGGGTTCGGGTTAGGTTTTGGGGTAGGGTTAGGGTTAGGGTACGGTTAGGGTTAGGGTTACGATTCGGGTTCGGGTCGGTTTAGGGTTAGGGTTAGGGTTCAGGTTAGGGATAGGGTTAGGGTTAGGGTCGGGTTAGGTTAGGGTTCAGGTTAGGGTTATGGTTAGGGTTAGGGTGAGCGTTAGGATTAGGGTTAGGTTTCGGGCTAGGGTTAGGGTTCGGGGTAGGGTTAGAGTTCGGGTTAGGGTTAGATTTTGGGTTCGGGTTCGGTTTTGGGTTCGTGTTAGGGTTAGGTTTCGGTTTAGGGTTAGTGGTCGGACTAAGGGTAGGGTTTGGTTTCGGGTTAGGGTTCGGGGTAAGGTTAGGTTTCGGGTTCAGTTTCGGAGTAGGGTTAGGGTTAGGGTAAAGTTTGGGTGAGCGTTCGTGTTAGGGTTAGGGTTAGGGTTAGGGCTCGGGTTTGGGTTCGGGTTAGGGTTAGTGTTAGGGTTAGGGTTCGGTTTAGGCTTTGGTTTAGGTTTAGGGTTTGCGTTTGGTTTAGGTTTAGGGTTAGGGTTAGGTTTAGGGTTAGAGTTCGGGTTAGGGTTTGGGTTAGGGTTAGGGTTTGGATTCGGGTTCGGGTTCAGTTTAGGGTTAGGGTTAGGGTTCGGGTTAGGGTTAGGGTTAGTGTTAGGGTTAGGGTTCGGGTTAGGGTTAGAGTGAGGTTTAGGGTTTGGGTTCGGGTTAGGTTTTGGTTTAGGGTTAGGGTTAGGGTTCAGGTTAGGGATAGGGTTAGGGTTAGGGTTAGGGTCGGGTTAGGGTTAGGGTTAGGGTTAGGGTTAGGGTTAGGGTTCGGGTTAGGTTTAGGGTTAGTGTTAGGGTTAGGGTTCAGGTTAGGGTTAGAGTCAGGTTTAGGGTTTGAGTTCGGATTAGGGTTAGGGTTAGGGTTAGGGTTAGGGTTTGGGTTACGATTCGGGTAAGGGTTGGTTTAGGGTTAGGGTTAGGGTTCAGGTTAGGGATAGTGATAGGGTTAGGGTCGGGTTAGGGTTAGGGTTCAGGTTAGGGTTATGGTTAGGGTTAGGGTGAGCGTTAGGATTAGGGTTAGGTGTCGGGCTAGGGTTAGGGTTCGGGGTAGGGTTAGAGTTCGGGTTAGGGTTAGATTTTGGGTTCGGGTTCGGTTTTGGGTTCGTGTTAGGTTAGGTTTCCGTTTAGGGTTAGGGGTAGGATTAGGGGTAGAAATTGGTTTCGGGTTAGGGTTCGGGGTAGGGTTAGGGTTCGGGTTCGGTTTCAGAGTAGGGTTAGGGTTAGGGTAAAGTTTGGGTTAGGGTTCGTGTTAGGGTTCGTGTTAGGGTTAGGGTTAGGGCTCGGGTTTGGGTTCGGGTTAGGGTTAGTGTCAGGGTTAGGGTTCGGTTTAGGGTTAGGGTGAGGGTAGGGTTTGCGTTCGTGTTAGGTTTAGGGTTAGGGTTAGGTTTAGGGTTAGAGTTCGGGTTAGGGTTTGGGTTAGGGTTATGGTTTGGATTCAGGTTCGGGTTCAGGTTAGGGTTAGGGTTAGGGTTAGGGTTAGGTTTCGGGCTAGGGTTAGGGTTCGGGGTAGGGTTAGTGTTAAGGTTAGTGTTAGGGTTAGGGTTACTGTTTCATTTAGGGTTAGGGTTAGGGTTAGGGTTAGGTTTAGGTTTAGGTTAGGGTTAGGGTTAGGGTTAGGGTTAAGTTTCGGGCTAGGGTTAGGGTTCGGGGTAGGGTTAGAGTTCGGGTTAGGGTTAGATTTTGGGTTCGGGTTCGGGTTCGGGTTAGGGTTAGGGTTAGGGTTCGAGTTAGGATTCGGGTTAGAATTCGGGTTAGGGTTAGGGTTAGGGTTTGGATTCGGGTTCGGGTTCAGGTTAGGGTTAGGATTAGGGTTCGGGTAGGGTTAGGGTTCGGGTTCGGGGTCGGGTTAGGGTTAAGGTTAGGGTTAGAGTTTGGGTTAGGGTTAGGGTTAGGGTTAGGGTTTGGATTCGGGTTCGGGTTCAGGTTAGGGTTAGGATTAGGGTTCGGGTAGGGTTAGGGTTAGGGTTAGGGTTCGTGTTAGGGTTCGGGTTAGGGTTAGGGTTAGGGCTCGGGTTTGGGTTCGGGTTAGGGTTAGTGTCAGGGTTAGGGTTCAGTTTAGGGTTAGGGTGAGGGTAGGGTTTGCGTTCGTTTTAGGTTTAGGGTTTGGGTTAGGTTTAGGGTTAGAGTTCGGGTTAGGGTTTGGGTTAGGGTTAGGGTTTGGATTCGGGTTCGGGTTCAGGTTAGGGTTAGGGTTAGGGTTAGGGTTAGGGTTAGGTTTCGGGCTAGGGTTAGGGTTCGGGGTAGGGTTAGGGTTAGGGTTAGTGTTAGGGTTAGGGTTACTGTTTCATTTAGGGTTAGGGTTAGGGTTAGGGTTAGGGTTAGGTTTAGGTTTAGGTTAGGGTTAGGGTTAGGGTTAGGGTTCGTGTTCGGTTGACGGTTCGGTTCGGGTTCCGGTTCGGGTTATGGATGGGGTTACGGTTAGGGTTCGGGTGAGGGTTAGGATTAGGGTTAGGTTTCGGGCTAGGGTTAGGGTTCGGGGTAGGGTTAGAGTTCGGGTTAGGGTTAGATTTTGGGTTCGGGTTCGGTTTTGGGTTCGTGTTAGGGTTAGGTTTCGGTTTAGGGTTAGGGGTCGGATTAGGGGTAGGGTTTGGGTTCGGGTTAGGGTTCGGGGTGGGGTTAGGGTTCGGGTTCGGTTTCGGAGTAGGGTTAGGTTTAGGGTAAAGTTTTGGGTTAGGGTTCGTGTTAGGGTTACGGTTAGGGTTAGGGTTAGGGTTCGGGTTTGGGTTCGCGTTAGGGTTAGTGTTAGGGTTACGGTTCGGTTTAGGGTTAGGGTGAGGTTTAGGGTTTGCGTTCGGGTTAGGTTTAGGGTTAGGGTTAGGTTTAGGGTTAGAGTTCGGATTAGGGTTTGGGTTAGGATTAGGGTTAGGGTTAGGGTTAGGGTTAGGGTTAGAGTTCGGATTAGGGTTTGGGTTAGGATTAGGGTTAGGGTTAGGGTTAGGGTTAGGGTTAGGGTTAGAGTTCGGATTAGGGTTTGGGTTAGGATTAGGGTTTTGATTCGGGTTCGGGTTCAGGTTAGGGTTAGAGTTCGGATAGGGTTAGGGTTAGGGTTAGGGATCGGGTTCGGGTTAGGGTTCGGGTTCGGGTTAGGGTTAGGGTTAGGGTTAGAATTCGGGTTAGGTTTTGGGTTAGGGTTAGGCTTTGGATTCGGGTTCGGGTTCAGGTTAGAGTTAGGGTTAGGGTTAGGGTTAGGGTTCGGCTTAGGTTTAGGGTTCAGGTTAAGGTTCGGGTTTTGGTTAGGGTTCGGGTTTGGGATTTGGTTCGGTTTCCGGTTAGGGTTAGGGTTAGGGTTCAAGTTAGGGTTAGGGTTCGGGTTCGGGTTAGGGTTAGGGTTCGGGTTCGGGTTAGCGTTAGGGTTAGGGTTAGAGTTCGGGTTAGGGTTTGAGTTAGGGTTAGGGATTGGATTCGGGTTCGGGTTCAGGTTAGTGTTAGGGTTAGGGTTCGGGTCGGGTTAGGGTTAGGGTTCGGGTTATGGTTAGGGTTAGGGTTAGGGTTACAGTTAGGGTTAGGTTTAGGGTTCGGTTTAGGGTTAGGGTTCAGGTTATGGTTCGGGTTAGGGTTCGGGTTAGGGTTAGGGTTAGGGTTAGGGTTTAGTTTAGGGTTAGGGTTAGGGTTAGGGTTCAGGTTAGGGTTCGGGTTAGGGTTCGGGTTCAGGTTAGGGTTAGGGTTAGGGTTTGGGTTAGGGTTAGGGTTTGGATTCGGGTTCGGGTTCAGGTTAGGGTTAGGGTTAGGGTTCGGGTTAGGGTTAGGGTTTGGATTCGGGTTCGGTTTCAGGTTAGGGTTAGGGTTAGGGTTTGTGTTAGGGTTAGGGTTTGGATTCGGGTTCGGGTTCAGGTTAGGGTTAGGGTTAGGTTTCGGGTAGGGTTAGGGTTCGGGTTCGGGATTGGGTTCGGTTTCAGGGTAGGGTTAGGGTTAGGGTTATGGTTAGGGTTCGGGTTAGCGTTATGGTTAGGGTTAGGGTTACTGTTTGGTTTAGGGTTAGGGTTAGGGTTAGGGTTAGGGTGCAGGTTAGGGTTAGGGTTCGGGTTAGGGTTAAGGTTACTGTTAGGGTTTGGTTTTGGGTTAGGGTTAGGTTTGCGGTTATATTTCGGGTATGGTTAGGGTTAGGGTTAGAGTTCCGGTTAGGATTCGTGTTCGGGTTAGGGTTTGGGTTAGGGCTAGGGTTCGGTTAGGGTTAGGGTTAGGGTTAGGGTTAGGGTTTGGGTTAGGATTAGAGTGAGGTTTAGGGTTTGGGTTCGGGTTAGGTTTTGGGTTAGGTTTACGGTTAGGGTTAGGGTTACGATTCAGTTTCGGGTCGGATTAGGGGTAGGGTTTGGGTTCGGGTTAGGGTTCGGGGTAGGGTTAGGGTTCGGGTTCGGGTTCAGAGTAGGGTTAGGGTTAGGGTAAAGATTTGGGTTAGGGTTCGTGTTAGGGTTAGGGTTAGGGTTAGGGTTAGGTTTCGGGTTAGGGTTAGGGTGCGGGATCGGTTTTGGTTTAGGGTTCGGGTTCGGGTATCGTTTGGGTTATGGTTAGTGTTTGGCTTCGGGTTCGGGTTAGGTTTAGAGTTAGGGTTCGTGTTAGGGTTCGGGTTAGGGTTCGGATCAGGGTTAGGGTTATGGTTAGGGTTACGTTTCGGGTTCGGTTTAGTGTTAGGGTTAGAGTTAGTGTTCCGGTTAGGGATAGCGTTAAGGTTAGGGTCGGGTTAGGGTTAGGTTTCGGGTTCGGGTTAGGGTTAGTGTTAGGGTTAGGTTTCCGGTTAGGGATAGGGTTAGGGTTAGGGTCGGGTTAGGGTTAGGCTTAGGGTTTGGGTTAGGGTTAGGGTTCGGGTTAGGGTTAGGGTTAGTGTTACGGTTAGGGTTCGGGTTAGGGTTAGAGTGAGGTTTAGGGTTTGGGTTCGGGTTAGGTTTTGGGGTAGGGTTAGGGTTAGGGTTAGGGTTCGGATTAGGGTTCGGGTTAGGGTTAGGGTTAGGGTTAGGGTTAGGGTTAGTGTTAATGTTTGGTTTAGGGTTAGGGTTAGGGTTAGGGTTCAAGTTAGGGTTAGGGTTAGGGTTAGGGTTAGGGCTCGGGTTTGGGTTCGGGTTAGGGTTAGTGTTAGTGTTAGGGTTCGGTTTAGGCTTTGGGTGAAGTTTAGGGTTTGCGTTCGTGTTAGGTTTAGGGTTAGGGTTAGGTTTAGGGTTAGAGTTCGGGTTAGGGTTTGGGTTAGGGTTAGGGTTTGGATTCGGATTCGGGTTCAGGTTAGGGTTAGGGTTAGGGTTAGGGTTAGGTTTCGGGCTAGGATTAGGGTTCGGGGTAGGGTTAGGGTTAGGGTTAGTGTTAGGGTTAGGGTTACTGTTTCATTTAGGGTTAGGTTTAGGGTTAGGGTTAGGTTTAGGTTTAGGTTAGGGTTAGGGTTAGGGTTAGGTTTCGGGCTAGGGTTAGGGTTCGGGGTAGGGTTAAAGTTCAGGTTAGGGTTAGATTTTGGGTTCGGGTTCGGGTTCGGGTTCGGGTTAGGTTTAGGGTTAGGGTTAGGGTTAGTGTTAGGGTTCGAGTTAGGATTCGGGTTAGAGTTAGGGTTAGGGTTAGGGTTAGGATTAGGGTTTGGGTTAGGGTTAGGGTTAGGGTTAGGGTTCGGTTTAGGGTTAGGGTGAGGGTTAGGGTTAGGGTTAGGGTTAGGGTTAGGGTTCGGTTTAGGGTTAGGGTTAGGGTTAGGGTTAGGTTTCGGGTTAGGGTTCGGGTTCGGGTTCGGGATCGGGATAGCGTTCGTTTTCAGGTTAGGGTTTGGATTCGGGTTAGGGTTAGGGTTCGGGTTCGGATTAGGGTTAGGTTTCGGGTTCGGGTTCGGGTTCGGGTTCGGGTTAGGGTTAGGGTTCGGGTTCGGGTTCGGGTTCGGATTAGGGTTAGGTTTCGGGTTCGGGTTCGGGTTCGGGTTAGGGTTAGGGTTAGGGTTAGGGTTCGGGTTAGGGTTCGGGTTCGGGTTAGGGTTAGGGTTAGGGTTAGAATTCGAGTTAGGTTTTGGGTTAGGGTTAGGCTTTGGATTCGGGTTCGGGTTCGGGTTCAGGTTAGGGTTAGGGTTAGGGTTAGGGTTAGGGTTCGGCTTAGGTTTAGGGTTCAGGTTAAGGTTCGGGTTTTGGTTAGGGTTCGGGTTTGGGATTTGGTTCGGTTTCCGGTTAGGGTTAGGGTTAGGGTTATGGTTAGGGTTCGGGTTAGCGTTAGGGTTAGGGTTAGTGTTAATGTTTGGTTTAGGGTTAGGGTTAGGGTTAGGGTTCAAGTTAGGGTTAGGGATCGGGTTCGGGTTAGGGTTAGGGTTCGGGTTCGGGTTAGCGTTAGGGTTAGGGTTAGAGTTCGGGTTAGGGTTTGAGTTATGGTTAGGGATTTGATTCGGGTTCGGGTTCAGGTTAGGGTTAGGGTTAGGGTTCGGGTAGGGTTAGGGTTAGAGTTCGGGTTATGGTTAGGGTTAGGGTTAGGGTTACAGTTAGGGTTAGGTTTAGGGTTCGGTTTAGGGTTAGGGTTCAGGTTATGGTTCGGGTTAGGGTTAGGGTTAGAGTTAGGGTTCGGGTTATCGTTAGGGTTAGGGTTAGGGTTACTGTTTGGTTTAGGGTTAGAGTTAGGGTTAGGGTGCAGGTTAGGGTTAGGGTTCGTGTTAGGGTTAAGGTTACTGTTAGGGTTAGGTTTTGGGTTAGGGTTAGGTTTACGTTTATATTTCGTGAATGGTTAGGGTTAGGGTTAGAGTTCCGGTTAGGATTCGGGTTCGGGTTAGGGTTTGGGTTAGTGCTAGGTTTCGGGGTAGGGTTAGAGTGAGGTTTAGGGTTAGGGTTAGGGTTAGGGTTAGGTTTCGGGTTAGGGTTAGAGTGAGGTTTAGGGTTTGGGTTCGGGTTAGGTTTTGGGTTAGGGTTAGGGTTACGGTTAGGGTTAGGGTTATGATTCGGTTTCGGGTCGGGTTAGGGTTAGGGTTAGGGTTCAGGTTAGGGATAGGGTTAGGGTTAGGGTCGGGTTAGGGTTAGGCTTAGAGTTAGGGTTTGGGTTAGGGTTCGGGTTAGGGTTAGGGTTCGGGTTAGGGTTAGAGTGAGGTTTAGGGTTTGGGTTCGGGTTAGGTTTTGGGGTAGGGTTAGGGTTAGGGTACGGTTAGGGTTAGGGTTACGATTCGGGTTCGGGTCGGTTTAGGGTTAGGGTTAGGGTTCAGGTTAGGGATAGGGTTAGGGTTAGGGTCGGGTTAGGTTAGGGTTCAGGTTAGGGTTATGGTTAGGGTTAGGGTGAGCGTTAGGATTAGGGTTAGGTTTCGGGCTAGGGTTAGGGTTCGGGGTAGGGTTAGAGTTCGGGTTAGGGTTAGATTTTGGGTTCGGGTTCAGTTTTGGGTTCGTGTTAGGGTTAGGTTTCGGTTTAGGGTTAGTGGTCGGACTAAGGGTAGGGTTTGGTTTCGGGTTAGGGTTCGGGGTAAGGTTAGGTTTCGGGTTCAGTTTCGGAGTAGGGTTAGGGTTAGGGTAAAGTTTGGGTTAGGGTTCGTGTTAGGGTTAGGGTTAGGGTTAGGGTTAGGGCTCGGGTTTGGGTTCGGGTTAGGGTTAGTGTTAGGGTTAGGGTTCGGTTTAGGCTTTGGGTGAGGTTTAGGGTTTGCGTTTGGTTTAGGTTTAGGGTTAGGGTTAGGTTTAGGGTTAGAGTTCGGGTTAGGGTTTGGGTTAGGGTTAGGGTTTGGATTCGGGTTCGGGTTCAGGTTAGGGTTAGGGTTAGGGTTCGGGTTAGGGTTAGAGTGAGGTTTAGGGTTTGGGTTCGGGTTAGGTTTTGGTTTAGGGTTAGGGTTAGGGTTCAGGTTAGGGATAGGGTTAGGGTTAGGGTCGGGTTAGGGTTAGGCTTAGGGTTCGGGTTAGGGTTAGGGTTCGGGTTAGGGTTAGGGTTCGGGTTAGGGTTAGAGTCAGGTTTAGGGTTTGAGTTCGGATTAGGGTTAGGGTTAGGGTTAGGGTTAGGGTTAGGGTTACGATTCGGGTTCGGGTTGGTTTAGGGTTAGGGTTAGGGTTCAGGTTAGGGATAGTGATAGGGTTAGGGTCGGGTTAGGGTTAGGGTTCAGGTTAGGGTTATGGTTAGGGTTAGGGTTAGGGTTAGGGTTAGGGTTACGATTCGGTTTCGGGTCGGGTTAGGGTTAGGGTTAGGGTTCAGGTTAGGGATAGGGTTAGGGTTAGGGTCGGGTTAGGGTTAGGCTTAGAGTTAGGGTTTGGGTTAGGGTTCGGGTTAGGGTTAGGGTTCGGGGTAGGGTTAGGGTTCGGGTTAGGGTTAGGTTTCAGGTTAGGGTTAGAGTGAGGTTTAGGGTTTGGGTTCGGGTTAGATTTTGGGTTAGGGTTAGGGTTAGGGTTACGGTTAGGGTTAGGGTTACGATTCGGTTTCGGGTCGGGTTAGGGTTAGGGTTAGGGTTCAGGTTAGGGATAGGGTTAGGGTTACGGTCGGGTTAGGTTAGGGTTCAGGTTAGGGTTATGGTTAGGGTTAGGGTGAGCGTTAGGATTAGGGTTAGGTTTCGGGCTAGGGTTAGGGTTCGGGGTAGGGTTAGAGTTCGGGTTAGGGTTAGATTTTGGGTTCGGGTTCAGTTTTGGGTTCGTGTT
Organism: Ursus arctos; assembly: GCF_023065955.2. NCBI lineage: Eukaryota > Metazoa > Chordata > Mammalia > Carnivora > Ursidae > Ursus > Ursus arctos. Next base: position 52,260,183 of record NW_026622886.1, read on the forward strand.
AGGGTTAGGTTTCGGTTTAGGGTTAGTGGTCGGACTAAGGGTAGGGTTTGGTTTCGGGTTAGGGTTCGGGGTAAGGTTAGGTTTCGGGTTCAGTTTCGGAGTAGGGTTAGGGTTAGGGTAAAGTTTGGGTTAGGGTTCGTGTTAGGGTTAGGGTTAGGGTTAGGGTTAGGGCTCGGGTTTGGGTTCGGGTTAGGGTTAGTGTTAGGGTTAGGGTTCGGTTTAGGCTTTGGGTGAGGTTTAGGGTTTGCGTTTGGTTTAGGTTTAGGGTTAGGGTTAGGTTTAGGGTTAGAGTTCGGGTTAGGGTTTGGGTTAGGGTTAGGGTTTGGATTCGGGTTCGGGTTCAGGTTAGGGTTAGGGTTAGGGTTCGGGTTAGGGTTAGTGTTAGGGTTAGGGTTCGGGTTAGGGTTAGAGTGAGGTTTAGGGTTTGGGTTCGGGTTAGGTTTTGGTTTAGGGTTAGGGTTAGGGTTCAGGTTAGGGATAGGGTTAGGGTTAGGGTCGGGTTAGGGTTAGGCTTAGGGTTCGGGTTAGGGTTAGGGTTCGGGTTAGGGTTAGGGTTCGGGTTAGGGTTAGAGTCAGGTTTAGGGTTTGAGTTCGGATTAGGGTTAGGGTTAGGGTTAGGGTTAGGGTTAGGGTTACGATTCGGGTTCGGGTTGGTTTAGGGTTAGGGTTAGGGTTCAGGTTAGGGATAGTGATAGGGTTAGGGTCGGGTTAGGGTTAGGGTTCAGGTTAGGGTTATGGTTAGGGTTAGGGTGAGCGTTAGGATTAGGGTTAGGTGTCGGGCTAGGGTTAGGGTTCAGGGTAGGGTTAGAGTTCGGGTTAGGGGTAGCTTTTGGGTTCGGGTTCGGTTTTGGGTTCGTGTTAGGTTAGGTTTCCGTTTAGGGTTAGGGGTAGGATTAGGGGTAGGATTTGGTTTCGGGTTAGGGTTTGGGGTAGGGTTAGGGTTCGGGTTCGCTTTCAGAGTAGGGTTAGGGTTAGGGTAAAGTTTGGGTTAGGGTTCGTGTTAGGGTTCGTGTTAGGGTTCGGGTTAGGGTTAGGGTTAGGGTTAGGGTTCGGGTTCGGGTTAGGGTTAGGGTTACAGTTAGGGTTAGGTTTAGGGTTCGGTTTAGGGTTAGGGTTCAGGTTATGGTTCGGGTTAGGGTTCGGGTTCGGGATTGGGTTCGGTTTCAGGTTAGGGTTAGGGTTAGGGTTAGGGTTCGGGTTATCGTTAGGGTTAGGGTTAGGGTTACTGTTTGGTTTAGGGTTAGGGTTAGGGTTAGGGTTAGGGTGCAGGTTAGGGTTAGGGTTCGTGTTAGGGTTAAGGTTACTGTTAGGGTTAGGTTTTGGGTTAGGGTTAGGTTTACGGTTATATTTCGGGTATGGTTAGGGTTAGGGTTAGAGTTCCGGTTAGGATTCGGGTTCGGGTTAGGGTTTGGGTTAGGGCTAGGTTTCGGGGTAGGGTTAGGGTTCGGGTTAGGGTTAGGTTTCGGGTTAGGGTTAGAGTGAGGTTTAGGGTTTGGGTTCGGGTTAGGTTTTGGGTTTGGGTTAGGGTTAGGGTACGGTTAGGGTTAGGGTTACGATTCGGGTTCGGGTCGGTTTAGGGTTAGGGTTAGGGTTCAGGTTAGGGATAGGGTTAGGGTTACGGTCGGGTTAGGTTAGGGTTCAGGTTATGGTTATGGTTAGGGTTAGGGTGAGCGTTAGGATTAGGGTTAGGTTTCGGGCTAGGGTTAGGGTTCGGGGTAGGGTTAGAGTTCGGGTTAGGGTTAGATTTTGGGTTCGGGTTCGGTTTTGGGTTCGTGTTAGGGTTAGGTTTCTGTTTCGGGTTAGTGGTCGGACTAGTGGTAGGGTTTGGTTTCGGGTTAGGTTTCGGGGTAAGGTTAGGTTTCGGGTTCAGTTTCGCAGTAGGGTTAGGGTTAGGGTAAAGTTTGGGTTAGGGTTCGTGTTAGGGTTAGGGTTAGGGTTAGGGTTAGGGTTAGGGTTCGGGTTAGGGTTAGAGTTAGGATTAGGGTTCGGTTTAGGCTTTGGGTGAGGTTTAGGGTTTGCGTTTGGTTTAGGTTTAGGGTTAGGGTTAGGTTTAGGGTTAGAGTTCGGGTTAGGGTTTGGGTTAGGTTTAGGGTTTGGATTGGGTTCGGCTTCAGGTTAGGGTTAGGGTTAGGGTTCGGGTTAGGGTTAGGGTTAGTGTTAGGGTTAGGGTTCGGGTTAGGGTTAGAGTGAGGTTTAGGGTTTGGGTTCGGGTTAGGTTTTGGGTTAGGGTTAGGGTTAGGGTTAGGGTTAGCTTTAGGATTACGATTCAGTTTCGGGTCGGGTTAGGGTTAGGGTTAGGGTTAGTGTTAGGGTTAGGGTTCGGGTTAGGGTTAGAGTGAGGTTTAGGGTTTGGGTTCGGGTTAGGTTTTGGTTTAGGGTTAGGGTTAGGGTTCAGGTTAGGGATAGGGTTAGGGTTAGGGTCGGGTTAGGGTTAGGCTTAGGGTTAGGGTTAGGGTTAGGGTTCGGGTTAGGGTTAGGGTTCGGGTTAGGTTTAGGGTTAGTGTTAGGGTTAGGGTTCAGGTTAGGGTTAGAGTCAGGTTTAGGGTTTGAGTTTGGATTAGGGTTAGGGTTAGGCTTAGGGTTAGGGTTAGGGTTACGATTCGGGTTCGGGTTGGTTTAGGGTTAGGGTTAGGGTTCAGGTTAGGGATAGTGATAGGGTTAGGGTCGGGTTAGGGTTAGGGTTCAGGTTAGGGTTATGGTTAGGGTTAGGGTGAGCGTTAGGATTAGTGTTAGGTGTCGGGCTAGGGTTAGGGTTCGGGGTAGGGTTAGAGTTCGGGTTAGGGTTAGCTTTTGGGTTCGGGTTCGGTTTTGGGTTCGTGTTAGGTTAGGTTTCCGTTTAGGGTTAGGGGTAGGATTAGGGGTAGGATTTGGTTTCGGGTTAGGGTTCGGGGTAGGGTTAGGGTTCGGGTTCGGTTTCAGAGTAGGGTTAGGGTTAGGGTAAAGTTTGGGTTAGGGTTCGTGTTAGGGTTCGTGTTAGGGTTAGGGTTAGGGCTCGGGTTTGGGTTCGGGTTAGGGTTAGTGTCAGGGTTAGGGTTCGGTTTAGGGTTAGGGTGAGGGTAGGGTTTGCGTTCGTGTTAGGTTTAGGGTTAGGGTTAGGTTTAGGGTTAGAGTTCGGGTTAGGGTTTGGGTTAGGGTTATGGTTTGGATTCGGGTTCGGGTTCAGGTTAGGTTTAGGGTTAGGGTTAGGGTTAGGGTTAGGTTTCGGGCTAGGGTTAGGGTTTGGGGTAGGGTTAGGGTTAGGTTTAGGTTTAGGTTAGGGTTAGGGTTAGGGTTAGGGTTAAGTTTCGGGTTAGGGTTAGGGTTAGTGTTAGGGTTAGGGTTCGTGTTAGGGTTAGAGTGAGCTTTAGGGTTTGGGTTCGGGTTAGGTTTTGGGTTAGGGTTAGGGTTAGGGTTACGGTTAGCTTTAGGATTACGATTCAGTTTCGGGTCGGGTTAGGGTTAGGGTTAGGGTTCAGGTTAGGAATAAGGTTAGGGTTAGGGTCGGGTTAGGGTTAGGCTTAGGGTTTGGGTTAGGGTTAGGGTTCGGGTTAGGGTTAGGGTTCGGGTTAGGGTTAGGGTTAGTGTTAGGGTTAGGGTTCGGGGTAGGGTTAGAGTTCGGGTTAGGGTTTGATTTTGGGTTCGGGTTCGGGTTCTGGTTCGGGTTAGGGTTAGGGTTAGTGTTAGGGTTCGAGTTAGGATTCGGGTTAGAGTTCGGGTTAGGGTTAGGGTTAGGGTTAGGGTTTGGATTCGGGTTTGGGTTCAGGTTAGGGTTAGGATTAGGGTTCGGGTAGGGTTAGGGTTCGGGTTCGGGTTAGGGTTAGGGTTAAGGTTAGGGTTAGAGTTTGGGTTAGGGTTAGGGTTAGGGTTAGGGTTTGGATTCGGGTTCGGGTTCAGGTTAGGGTTAGGATTAGGGTTCGGGTAGGGTTAGGGTTAGGGTTAGGGTTAGGGTTAGGGTTCGGGTTAGGGTTACGGTTCGGGTTAGGTTTAGGGTTAGTGTTAGGGTTAGGGTTAGAGTGAGGTTTAGGGTTAGGGTTAGGGTTAGGGTTCGTGTTCGGTTGACGGTTCGGATCGGGTTCCGGTTCGGGTTATGGATGGGGTTACGGTTAGGGTTCGGGTGAGGGTTAGGATTAGGGTTAGGTTTCGGGCTAGGGTTAGGGTTCAGGGTAGGGTTAGAGTTCGGGTTAGGGTTAGATTTTGGGTTCGGGTTCGGTTTTGGGTTCGGGTTAGGGTTAGGTTTCGGTTTAGGGTTAGGGGTCGGATTAGGGGTAGGGTTTGGGTTCGGGTTAGGGTTCGGGGTGGGGTTAGGGTTCGGGTTCGGTTTCGGAGTAGGGTTAGAGTTAGGGTAAAGTTTTGGGTTAGGGTTCGTGTTAGGGTTAAGGTTACTGTTAGGGTTAGGTTTTGGGTTAGGGTTAGGTTTACGGTTATATTTCGGGTATGGTTAGGGTTAGGGTTAGAGTTCCGGTTAGGATTCGGGTTCGGGTTAGGGTTTGGGTTAGGGCTAGGGTTCGGGGTAGGGTTAGGGTTCGGGTTAGGGTTAGGTTTCAGGTTAGGGTTAGAGTGAGGTTTAGGGTTTGGGTTCGGGTTAGATTTTGGGTTAGGGTTAGGGTTAGGGTTACGGTTAGGGTTAGGGTTACGATTCGGTTTCGGGTCGGGTTAGGGTTAGGGTTAGGGTTCAGGTTAGGGATAGGGTTAGGGTTAGGGTCGGGTTAGGGTTAGGCTTAGAGTTAGGGTTTGGGTTAGGGTTCGGGTTAGGGTTAGGGTTCGGGTTAGGGTTCGGGTTAGTGTTAGGGTTAGGGTTCGGGTTAGGGTTAGAGTGAGGTTTAGGATTTGGGTTCCGGTTAGGGTTAGGGTTAGGGTTAGGGTTAGGGTTAGGGTTAGGGTTAGTGTTAGGGTTAGGGTTAGGGTTAGGGTTAGGGTTAGGGTTACAGTTAGGGTTAGGTTTAGGGTTCGGTTTAGGGTTAGGGTTCAGGTTAGGGTTCGGGTTAGGGTTCGGGTTCGGGATTGGGTTCGGTTTCAAGTTAGGTTTAGGGTTAGGGTTAGGGTTCGGGTTATCGTTAGGGTTAGGGTTAGGGTTACTGTTTGGTTTAGGGTTAGGGTTAGGGTTAGGGTTAGGGTGCAGGTTAGGGTTAGGGTTCGTGTTAGGGTTAAGGTTACTGTTAGGGTTAGGTTTTGGGTTAGGGTTAGGTTTACGTTTATATTTCGGGTATGGTTAGGGTTAGGGTTAGAGTTCCGGTTAGGATTCGGGTTCGGGTTAGGGTTTGGGTTAGGGCTAGGGTTCGGGGTAGGGTTAGGGTTCGGGTTAGGGTTAGGTTTCGGGTTAGGGTTAGAGTGAGGTTTAGGGTTTGGGTTCGGGTTAGGTTTTGGGTTAGGGTTAGGGTTAGGGTTACGGTTAGGGTTAGGGTTACGATTCGGTTTCGGGTCGGGTTAGGGTTAGGGTTAGGGTTCAGGTTAGGGATAGGGTTAGGGTTAGGGTCGGGTTAGGGTTAGGCTTAGAGTTAGGGTTTGGGTTAGGGTTCGGGTTACGGTTAGGGTTAGGGTTAGGGTTAGTGTTAGGGTTAGGGTTCGGGTTAGGGTTAGAGTGAGGTTTAGGGTTTGGGTTCGGGTTAGGTTTTGGGGTAGGGTTAGGGTTAGGGTACGGTTAGGGTTAGGGTTACGATTCGGGTTCGGGTCGGTTTAGGGTTAGGGTTAGGGTTCAGGGTTAGGGTTAGGGTTAGGGTTAGGGTTCGGGTTAGGTTTAGGGTTACTGTTAGGGTTAGGGTTCAGGTTAGGGTTAGAGTCAGGTTTAGGGTTTGAGTTCGGATTAAGGTTAGGGTTAGGGTTAGGGTTAGGGTTAGGGTTACGATTCGGGTTCGGGTTGGTTTAGGGTTAGGGTTAGGGTTCAGGTTAGGGATAGTTATAGGGTTAGGGTCGGGTTAGGGTTAGGGTTCAGGTTAGGGTTATGGTTAGGGTTAGGGTGAGCGTTAGGATTAGGGTTAGTTGTCGGGCTAGGGTTAGGGTTCGGGGTAGGGTTAGAGTTCGGGTTAGGGTTAGCTTTTGGGTTCGGGTTCGGTTTTGGGTTCGTGTTAGGTTAGGTTTCCGTTTAGGGTTAGGGTTAGGGTTAGGGTTAGGGTTAGGGTTAGGCTTCCGGCTAGGGTTAGGGTTCGGGGTAGGGTTAGGGTTAGGGTTAGTGTTAGGGTTAGGGTTACTGTTTCATTTAGGGTTAGGGTTAGGGTTAGGGTTAGGTTTAGGTTTAGGTTAAGGTTAGGGTTATGGTTAGGGTTAGGTTTCGGGCTAGGGTTAGGGTTCGGGGTAGGGTTAAAGTTCAGGTTAGGGTTAGATTTTGGGTTCGGGTTCGGGTTCGGGTTCGGGTTAGGTTTAGGGTTAGGGTTAGGGTTAGCATTAGGGTTCGAGTTAGGATTCGGGTTAGAGTTAGGGTTAGGGTTAGGGTTAGGGTTACGGTTAGGGTTCGGGTTAGGGTTAGAGTGAGGTTTAGGGTTTGGGTTCGGGTTAGGTTTTGGGTTAGGTTTAGGGTTAGGGTTAGGGTTAGGGTTCGGTTTAGGGTTAGGGTGAGGGTTAGGGTTAGGGTTAGGGTTAGGGTTCGGGTTAGGGTTCGGGTTCGGGTTCGGGATAGGGTTCGTTTTCAGGTTAGGGTTTGGATTCGGGTTAGGGTTAGGGTTCGGGTTCGGGTTCGGGTTAGGTTTCGGGTTCGGGTTTGGGTTCGGGTTCGGGTTAGGGTTACGGTTAGGGTTAGGGTTCGGGTTAGGGATCGGGTTCGGGTTAGGGTTCGGGTTCGGGTTAGGGTTAGGGTTAGGGTTAGAATTCGGGTTAGGTTTTGGGTTAGGGTTAGGCTTTGGATTCGGGTTCGGGTTCAGGTTAGGGTTAGGGTTAGGGTTAGGGTTAGGGTTAGGGTTCGGGTTAGGTTTAGGGTTCAGGTTAAGGTTCGGGTTTTGCTTAGGGTTCGGGTTTGGGATTTGGTTCGGTTTCCGGTTAGGGTTAGGGTTAGGGTTCAAGTTAGGGTTAGGGTTCGGGTTCGGGTTAGGGTTAGGGTTCGGGTTCGGGTTAGCGTTAGGGTTAGTGTTAGAGTTCGGGTTAGGGTTTGAGTTAGGGTTAGGGATTGGATTCGGGTTCTGGTTCAGGTTAGGGTTAGGGTTAGGGTTCGGGTCGGGTTAGGGTTAGGGTTCGGGTTATGGTTAGGGTTAGGGTTAGGGTTAGGGTTAGGGTTAGGGTTAGAGTGAGGTTTAGGGTTTGGGTTCGGGTTAGGTTTTGGGTTAGGGTTAGGGTTAGGGTTACGGTTAGGGTTAGAGTTACGATTCGGTTTCGGGTCGGGTTAGGGTTAGGGTTAGGGTTCAGGTTAGGGATAGGGTTAGGGTTAGGGTCGGGTTAGGGTTAGGCTTAGAGTTAGGGTTTGGGTTAGGGTTCGGGTTAGGGTTAGGGTTCGGGTTAGGGTTAGGGTTAGTGTTAGGGTTAGGGTTCGGGTTAGGGTTAGAGTGAGGTTTAGGGTTTGGGTTCGGGTTAGGTTTTGGGGTAGGGTTAGGGTTAGGGTACGGTTAGGGTTAGGGTTACGATTCGGGTTCGGGTCGGTTTAGGGTTAGGGTTAGGGTTCAGGTTAGGGATAGGGTTAGGGTAGGGTCGGGTTAGGTTAGGGTTCAGGTTAGGGTTATGGTTAGGGTTAGGGTGAGCGTTAGGATTAGGGTTAGGTTTCGGGCTAAGGTTAGGGTTCGGGGTAGGGTTAGAGTTCGGGTTAGGGTTAGATTTTGGGTTCGAGTTCGGTTTTGGGTTCGTGTTAGGGTTAGGTTTCGGTTTAGGGTTAGTGGTCGGACTAAGGGTAGGGTTTGGTTTCGGGTTAGGGTTCGGGGTAAGGTTAGGTTTCGGGTTCAGTTTCGGAGTAGGGTTAGGGTTAGGGTAAAGTTTGGGTGAGGGTTCGTGTTAGGGTTAGGGTTAGGGTTAGGGTTAGGGTTAGGGCTCGGGTTTGGGTTCGGGTTAGGGTTAGTGTTAGGGTTAGGGTTCGGTTTAGGCTTAGGGTTTGCGTTTGGTTTAGGTTTAGGGTTAGGGTTAGGTTTAGGGTTAGAGTTCGGGTTAGGGTTTGGGTTAGGGTTAGGGTTTGGATTCGGGTTCGGGTTCAGGTTAGGGTTCGGGTTAGGGTTCGGGTTAGGGTTAGGGTTAGTGTTAGGGTTAGGGTTCGGGTTAGGGTTAGAGTGAGGTTTAGGGTTTGGGTTCGGGTTAGGTTTTGGTTTAGGGTTAGGGTTAGGGTTCAGGTTAGGGATAGGGTTAGGGTTAGGGTCGGGTTAGGGTTAGGGTTAGGGTTAGGGTTAGGGTTCGGGTTAGGTTTAGGGTTAGTGTTAGGGTTAGGGTTCAGGTTAGGGTTAGAGTCAGGTTTAGGGTTTGAGTTCGATTAGGGTTAGGGTTAGGGTTAGGGTTAGGGTTTGGGTTACGATTCGGGTAAGGGTTGGTTTAGGGTTAGGGTTAGGGTTCAGGTTAGGGATAGTGATAGGGTTACGATCGGGTTAGGGTTAGGGTTCAGGTTAGGGTTATGGTTAGGGTTAGGGTGAGCGTTAGGATTAGGGTTAGGTGTCGGGCTAGGGTTAGGGTTCGGGGTAGGGTTAGAGTTCGGGTTAGGGTTAGATTTTGGGTTCGGGTTCGGTTTTGGGTTCGTGTTAGGTTAGGTTTCCGTTTAGGGTTAGGGGTAGGATTAGGGGTAGAAATTGGTTTCGGGTTAGGGTTCGGGGTAGGGTTAGGGTTCGGGTTCGGTTTCAGAGTAGGGTTAGGGTTAGGGTAAAGTTTGGGTTAGGGTTCGTGTTAGGGTTCGTGTTAGGGTTAGGGTTAGGGCTCGGGTTTGGGTTCGGGTTAGGGTTAGTGTCAGGGTTAGGGTTCGGTTTAGGGTTAGGGTGAGGGTAGGGTTTGCGTTCGTGTTAGGTTTAGGGTTAGGGTTAGGTTTAGGGTTAGAGTTCGGGTTAGGGTTTGGGTTAGGGTTATGGTTTGGATTCGGGTTCGGGTTCAGGTTAGGGTTAGGGTTAGGGTTAGGGTTAGGGTTAGGTTTCGGGCTAGGGTTAGGGTTCGGAGTAGGGTTAGGGTTAGGGTTAGTGTTAGGGTTAGGGTTACTGTTTCATTTAGGGTTAGGGTAGGGTTAGGGTTAGGGTTAGGTTTAGGTTTAGGTTAGGGTTAGGGTTAGGGTTAGGGTTAAGTTTCGGGCTAGGGTTAGGGTTCGGGGTAGGGTTAGAGTTCGGGTTAGGGTTAGATTTTGGGTTCGGGTTCGGGTTCGGGTTAGGGTTAGGGTTAGGGTTAGGGTTCGAGTTAGGATTCGGGTTAGAGTTCGGGTTAGGGTTAGGGTTAGGGTTTGGATTCGGGTTCGGGTTCAGGTTAGGGTTAGGATTAGGGTTCGGGTAGGGTTAGGGTTCGGGTTCGGGTTCGGGTTAGGGTTAAGGTTAGGGTTAGAGTTTGGGTTAGGGTTAGGGTTAGGGTTAGGGTTTGGATTCGGGTTCGGGTTCAGGTTAGGGTTAGGATTAGGGTTCGGGTAGGGTTAGGGTTAGGGTTAGGGTTCGTTTTAGGGTTCGGGTTAGGGTTAGGGTTAGGGCTCGGGTTTGGGTTCGGGTTAGGGTTAGTGTCAGGGTTAGGGTTCGGTTTAGGGTTAGGGTGAGGGTAGGGTTTGCATTCGTTTTAGGTTTAGGGTTAGGGTTAGGTTTAGTGTTAGAGTTCGGGTTAGGGTTTGGGTTAGGGTTAGGGTTTGGATTCGGGTTCGAGTTCAGGTTAGGGTTAGGGTTAGGGTTAGGTTTCGGGCTAGGGTTAGGGTTCGGGGTAGGGTTAGGGTTAGGGTTAGTGTTAGGGTTAGGGTTACTGTTTCATTTAGGGTTAGGGTTAGGGTTAGGGTTTGGTTTAGGTTAGGGTTAGGGTTAGGGTTAGGGTTAAGTTTCGGGCTAGGGTTAGGGTTCGGGTTAGGTTAGGGTTAGGGTTAGGGTTAGGGTTAGGGTTAGGGTTAGGGTTAAGTTTCGGGCTAGGGTTAGGGTTCGGGGTAGGGTTAGAGTTCGGGTTAGGGTTAGATTTTGGGTTCGGGTTCGGGTTAGGGTTAGGGTTAGGGTTAGGGTTCAAGTTAGGATTCGGGTTAGAGTTCGGGTTAGTGTTAGGGTTAGGGTTAGGGTTTGGATTCGGGTTCGGGTTCAGGTTAGGGTTAGGATTAGGGTTCGGGTAGGGTTAGGGTTCCGGTTCGGGTTAGAGTTAGGGTTAAGATTAGGGTTAGAGTTTGGGTTAGGGTTAGGGTTAGGGTTAGGGTTTGGATTCGGGTTCGGGTTCAGGTTAGGGTTAGGATTAGGGTTCGGGTAGGGTTAGGGTTAGGGTTAGGGTTAGGGTTAGGGTTCGGTTTAGGGTTAGGGTTAGGGTTAGGGTTAGGGTTAGAGTTATGGTTAGGGATCAGGTTAGGGTTAGGGTTTGGGTTAGGGTCAGGGTAATGGTCAGGATCACGCTCAGGGTCTCGGTCAGGGTATAGGGTTTGGATTCTAGTTAGGGTACGGGCCGGGTAAGAGACCACAGTGCCCAGGCACCGTCTTAGCCCTTCCCTCATGCCGGCGGTTTTGCTAGCAGGAGTTCAACCCCAACCAACACAGCCCGGAGACCCCTGAGGCAAACACGGCTTCTGACGAACAATAGGTGCTTGCTGTGGAAAATGTATCCCAAGTGGGGGTAGCCAGGTCAACAAAATGCCACACACCCAGGTGTAAGAAACAACATTGCCCAGCCATGGTCTAAGCCCCTCACCTCGTCCCTGTGCTTTGGGGAGCTGGAGGGACAGCCGAGGCCCTCGGCCCTGAGACCCCTTTGCAAAAAGCCGGCTTCCCACGGAAAGAGTTTTCCTGAGGTGCAGACCCTCTCCCAAGTGGTTGTGGCAAGGTAAAGGAAATGCCCTCCACTTCTCTAGAAGAAACCACAGTGCCCAGGCATGTTCTAAGCCCTCCCATCCTCTCTGGGCTTCTGGCAGCAGGAGTGAAAAGAGAGGAGCACAGCACTGGGACCAGTAGTACAAAAACGGCTTCCCACGGGAAAGTCTCCACGTGCAGACATGCTCCCCAGTGCCTGTGGCAAGGTGAAGGAAATGCCATACACTGACCTGTAAGAGACCACAGGGTCCAGGCACAGTCTGAGCCATTTCCTCATCCCGGCGGTTTTCCTAGCAGGAGTTGAACCCCAACGACCCCAGCCCGGAGAACCCTGGGGCAAAAACAGCTTACAACGAGCAATATGCTCTTGCTGTGGAAAACCTATGCAAAGTGGGGGTAGCCAGGTAAACAAAATGCCACACCCCGAGGTGTAAGAAACAAAATTGCCCAGGCATAGTCTAAGCCCCTCACATTGTCCCTGTGCTTGTGGGAGCCGGAGGGACACCCGAGGCCCACGGCCCTGAGACCCATATGGCAAAAAATGGCTTCCCACGGACACAGTTTTCCTGAGGTACAGACCCTCTCCCAAGTGGTTGTGGCAACTTAAAGCAAATGCCATCCACTTCTCTGGAAGAAACCACAGTGCCCAGCTATGTTCTAAGCCCTCCCATCCTCCCTGGGCTTCTGGCAGCAGGAGTGAAAAGAGAGGAGCAGAGCACTGGGACCCGTTTGACAAAAACCGGCTTCCCACGGGAAAGTCTTTCTCCACGTGCAGACATGCTCCCAGGTGCCTTTGGCAAGGGGAAGGAAATGCCATACACTGACCTGGAAGAGACCACAGGGCCCAGGCACAGTCTGAACCATTCCCTCATCCCGGCGGTTTTGCTAGCAGGAGTTCAACCCCAATGAACACAGCCCGGAGACCCCTGGGGCAAAAACGGCTTCAGACGAACAATAGGTGCTTGCTGTGGAAAACGTATCCCTACTGGGGGTAGCCAGGTCAACAAAGTGCCACACACCCAGGTGTAAGAAACAACATTGCCCAGCCATGGTCTAAGCCCCTCACCTCGTCCCTGTGCTTTGGGGAGCCGGAGGGACAGCCGAGGCCCACGGCCCTGAGACCCCTTTGCAAAAAGCCGGCTTCCCACGGAAACAGTTTTCCTGAGGTGCAGACCCTCTCCCAAGTGGTTGTGGCAAGGTAAAGCAAATGCCCTCCACTTCTCTGGAAGAAACCACAGTGCCCAGCCATGTTCTAAGCCCTCCCATCCTCTCTGGGCTTCTGGCAGCAGGAGTGAAAAGAGAGGAGCAGAGCACTGGGACGCGTTTGACAAAAACCGGCTTCCCACGGGAAAGTCTTTCTCCACGTGCAGACATGCTCCCAGGTGCCTGTGGCAAGGGGAAGGAAATGCCGTACACTGACCTGGAAGAGACCACAGGGCCCAAGCACAGTCTGAGCCCTTCCCTCATCCCGGCGGTTTTGCTAGCAGGAGTTCAACCCTAACGAACCCAGCAAGGAGACCCGTGGGGCAAATACGGCTTCCGCTGCGCAATATGCTCTTGCTGTGGAATACCTACCCAAGTGGGTGTAGCCAGGTAAGCAAAATGGAACACACCCAAGTGTAAGAAAAAATATTGCCCAGGCGTGGTCTAAGCATCTCAACGCGCCGCTGTGCTTTGGGGAGCCCAAGGGACACCCGAGTTCCACGGCTCTGAGACAAGTTTGGCCAAAAGCCGGCTTCCCATGGAAATAGTTTTCCTGAGGTGCAGACCCTCTCGCAAGTGCTTGTGGCAAGGTAAAGCAAATGCCGTCCACTTCTCTAGAAGAAACCACAGTGCCCAGGCATGTTCTAAGCCCTCCCATCCTCTCTAGGCTTCTGGCACCAGGAGTGAAAAGAGAGGAGCACAGCACTGGGACCAGTAGTACAAAAACGGCTTCCCACGGGAAAGTCTCCACGTGCAGACATGCTCCCCAGTGCCTGTGGCAAGGTGAAGGAAATGCCATACACTGACCTGTAAGAGACCACAGGGTCCAGGCACAGTCTGAGCCATTTCCTCATCCCGGCGGTTTTCCTAGCAGGAGTTCAACCCCAACGACCACAGCCCGGAGAACCCTGGGGCAAAAACAGCTTACAACGAGCAATATGCTCTTGTTGTGGAAAACCTATGCAAAGTGGGGGTAGCCAGGTAAACAAAATGCCACACCCCGAGGTGTAAGAAACAAAATTGCCCAGGCATAGTCTAAGCCCCTCACCTTGTCCCTGTGCTTGTGGGAGCCGGAGGGACACCCGAGGCCCACGGCCCTGAGACCCATATGGCAAAAAATGGCATCCCACGGACACAGTTTTCCTGAGGTACAGACCCTCTCACAAGTGGTTGTGGCAACTTAAAGCAAATGCCCTCCACTTCTCTGGAAGAAACCACAGTGCCCAGCCATGTTCTAAGCCCTCCCATCCTCCCTGGGCTTCTGGCAGCAGGAGTGAAAAGAGAGGAGCAGAGCACTGGGACCCGTTTGACAAAAACCGGCTTCCCACGGGAAAGTCTTTCTCCACGTGCAGACATGCTCCCAGGTGCCTGTGGCAAGGGGAAGGAAATGCCATACACTGACCTGGAAGAGACCACAGGGGCCAGGCACAGTCTGAACCCTTCCCTCATCCCGGCGGTTTTGCTAGCAGGAGTTCAACCCCAACGAACACAGCCCGGAGACCCCTGAGGCAAAAAAGGCTTCCGACGAACAAGAGGTGCTTGCTGTGGAAAACCTATCCCAAGTGGGGGTAGCCAGATCAACAAAATGCCACACACCCACGTGTAAGAAACAACATTGCCCAGGCATGGTCTAAGCCCCTCACCTCGTCCCTGTGCTTAGGGGAGCCGGAGGGACAGCCGAGGCCCACGGCCCTGAGACCCCTTTGGAAAAAGCCGGCTTCCCACGGAAACAGTTTTCCTGAGGTGCAGACCCTCTCCCAAGTGGTGGTGGCAAGGTAAAGCAAATGCCCTCCACTTCTCTGGAAGAAACCACTGTGCCCAGCCATGTTCTAAGCCCTCCCATCCTCCCTGGGCTTCTGGCAGCAGGAGTGAAAAGAGAGGAGCAGAGCACTGGGACCCGTTTGACAAAAACCGGCTTCACACGGGAAAGTCTTTTTCCACGTGCAGACATGCTCCCAGGTGCCTGTGGCAAGGGGAAGGAAATGCCATACACTGACCTGGAAGAGACCACAGGGCCCAGGCACAGTCTGAGCCCTTCCCTCATCCCGGCGGTTTTGCTAGCAGGAGTTCAACCCTAACGAACCCAGCAAGGAGACCCGTGGGGCAAATACAGTTCCGCTGCGCAATATGCTCTTGCTGTGGAATACCTACCCAAGTGGGTGTAGCCAGGTAAGCAAAATGGAACACACCCAAGTGTAAGAAAAAACATTGCCCAGGCGTGGTCTAAGCATCTCAACGCGCCGCTGTGCTTTGGGGAGCCCAAGGGACACCCGAGTTCCACGGCTCTGAGACAAGTTTGGCCAAAAGCTGGCTTCACATGGAAACAGTTTTCTAGAGGTGCAGACCCTCTCGCAAGTGGTTGTGGCAAGGTAAAGCAAATGCCGTCCACTTCTCTAGAAGAAACCACAGTGCCCAGGCATGTTCTAAGCCCTCCCATCCTCTCTGGGCTTCTGGCAGCAGGAGTGAAAAGAGAGGAGCACAGCACTGGGACCAGTAGTACAAAAACGGCTTAACACGGGAAAGTCTCCACGTGCAGACATGCTCCCCAGTGCCTGTGGCAAGGTGAAGGAAATGCCATACACTGACCTGTAAGAGACCACAGGGTCCAGGCACAGTCTGAGCCATTTCCTCATCCCGGCGGTTTTCCTAGCAGGAGTTCAACCCCAACGACCCCAGCCCGGAGAACCCTGGGGCAAAAACAGCTTACAACGAGCAATATGCTCTTGCTGTGGAAAACCTATGCAAAGTGGGGGTAGCCAGGTAAACAAAATGCCACACCCCGAGGTGTAAGAAACAAAATTGCCCAGGCATAGTCTAAGCCCCTCACCTTGTCCCTGTGCTTGTGGGAGCCGGAGGGACACCCGAGGCCCACGGCCCTGAGACCCATATGGCAAAAAATGGCTTCCCACGGACACAGTTTTCCTGAGGTACAGACCCTCTCCCAAGTGGTTGTGGCAACTTAAAGCAAATGCCATCCACTTCTCTGGAAGAAACCACAGTGCCCAGCCATGTTCTAAGCCCTCCCATCCTCCCTGGGCTTCTGGCAGCAGGAGTGAAAAGAGAGGAGCAGAGCACTGGGACCCGTTTGACAAAAACCGGCTTCCCACGGGAAAGTCTTTCTCCACGTGCAGACATGCTCCCAGGTGCCTGTGGCAAGGGGAAGGAAATGCCATACACTGACCTGGAAGAGACCACAGGGCCCAGGCACAGTCTGAACACTTCCCTCATCCCGGCGGTTTTGCTAGCAGGGGTTCAACCCCAACGAACACAGCCCGGAGACCCCTGAGGCAAAACCGGCTTCCGACGAACAAGAGGTGCTTGCTGTGGAAAACCTATCCCAAGTGGGGGTAGCCAGATCAACAAAATGCCACACACCCACGTGTAAGAAACAACATTGCCCAGGCATGGTCTAAGCCCCTCACCTCGTCCCTGTGCTTTGGGGAGCCGGAGGGACAGCCGAGGCCCACGGCCCTGAGACCCCTTTGCAAAAAGCTGGCTTCCCACGGAAACAGTTTTCCTGAGGTGCAGACCCTCTCCCAAGTGGTTGTGGCAAGGTAAAGCAAATACCCTCCACTTCTCTGGAAGAAACCACAGTGCCCAGCCATGTTCTAAGCCCTCCCATCCTCCCTGGGCTTCTGGCAGCAGGAGTGAAAAGAGAGGAGCAGAGCACTGGGACCCGTTTGACAAAAACCGGCTTCACACGGGAAAGTCTTTTTCCACGTGCAGACATGCTCCCAGGTGCCTGTGGCAAGGGGAAGGAAATGCCATACACTGACCTGGAAGAGACCACAGGGCCCAGGCACAGTCTGAGCCCTTCCCTCATCCCGGCGGTTTTGCTAGCAGGAGTTCAACCCTAACGAACCCAGCAAGGAGACCCGTGGGGCAAATACAGTTCCGCTGCGCAATATGCTCTTGCTGTGGAATACCTACCCAAGTGGGTGTAGCCAGGTAAGCAAAATGGAACACACCCAAGTGTAAGAAAAAACATTGCCCAGGCGTGGTCTAAGCATCTCAACGCGCCGCTGTGCTTTGGGGAGCCCAAGGGACACCCGAGTTCCACGGCTCTGAGACAAGTTTGGCCAAAAGCTGGCTTCACATGGAAACAGTTTTCTAGAGGTGCAGACCCTCTCGCAAGTGGTTGTGGCAAGGTAAAGCAAATGCCGTCCACTTCTCAAGAAGAAACCACAGTGCCCAGGCATGTTCTAAGCCCTCCCATCCTCTCTGGGCTTCTGGCAGCAGGAGTGAAAAGAGAGGAGCACAGCACTGGGACCAGTAGTACAAAAACGGCTTAACACGGGAAAGTCTCCACGTGCAGACATGCTCCCCAGTGCCTGTGGCAAGGTGAAGGAAATGCCATACACTGACCTGTAAGAGACCACAGGGTCCAGGCACAGTCTGAGCCATTTCCTCATCCCGGCGGTTTTCCTAGCAGGAGTTCAACCCCAACGACCCCAGCCCGGAGAACCCTGGGGCAAAAACAGCTTACAACGAGCAATATGCTCTTGCTGTGGAAAACCTATGCAAAGTGGGGGTAGCCAGGTAAACAAAATGCCACACCCCGAGGTGTAAGAAACAAAATTGCCCAGGCATAGTCTAAGCCCCTCACCTTGTCCCTGTGCTTGTGGGAGCCGGAGGGACACCCGAGGCCCACGGCCCTGAGACCCATATGGCAAAAAATGGCTTCCCACGGACACAGTTTTCCTGAGGTACAGACCCTCTCCCAAGTGGTTGTGGCAACTTAAAGCAAATGCCATCCACTTCTCTGGAAGAAACCACAGTGCCCAGCCATGTTCTAAGCCCTCCCATCCTCCCTGGGCTTCTGGCAGCAGGAGTGAAAAGAGAGGAGCAGAGCACTGGGACCCGTTTGACAAAAACCGGCTTCCCACGGGAAAGTCTTTCTCCACGTGCAGACATGCTCCCAGGTGCCTGTGGCAAGGGGAAGGAAATGCCATACACTGACCTGGAAGAGACCACAGGGCCCAGGCACAGTCTGAACACTTCCCTCATCCCGGCGGTTTTGCTAGCAGGGGTTCAACCCCAACGAACACAGCCCGGAGACCCCTGAGGCAAAACCGGCTTCCGACGAACAAGAGGTGCTTGCTGTGGAAAACCTATCCCAAGTGGGGGTAGCCAGATCAACAAAATGCCACACACCCACGTGTAAGAAACAACATTGCCCAGGCATGGTCTAAGCCCCTCACCTCGTCCCTGTGCTTTGGGGAGCCGGAGGGACAGCCGAGGCCCACGGCCCTGAGACCCCTTTGCAAAAAGCTGGCTTCCCACGGAAACAGTTTTCCTGAGGTGCAGACCCTCTCCCAAGTGGTTGTGGCAAGGTAAAGCAAATACCCTCCACTTCTCTGGAAGAAACCACAGTGCCCAGCCATGTTCTAAGCCCTCCCATCCTCCCTGGGCTTCTGGCAGCAGGAGTGAAAAGAGAGGAGCAGAGCACTGGGACCCGTTTGACAAAAACCGGCTTCCCACGGGAAAGTCTTTCTCCACGTGCAAACATGCTCCCAGGTGCCTGTGGCAAGGGGAAGGAAATGCCATACACTGACCTGGAAGAGACCACAGGGCCCAGGCACAGTCTGAACCCTTCCCTCATCCCGGCGGTTTTGCTAGCAGGAGTTCAACCCCAACGAACACAGCCCGGAGACCCCTGGGGCAAAAACGGCTTCCAACGAACAATAGGTGCTTGCTGTGGAAAACGTATCCCAACTGGGGGTAGCCAGGTCAACAAAGTGCCACACACCCAGGTGTAAGAAACAACATTGCCCAGCCATGGTCTAAGCCCCTCACCTCGTCCCTGTGCTTTGGGGAGCCGGAGGGACAGCCGAGGCCCACGGCCCTGAGACCCCTTTGCAAAAAGCCGGCTTCCCACGGAAACAGGTTTCCTGAGGTGCAGACCCTCTCACAAGTGGTTGTGGCAAGGTAAAGCAAATGCCCTCCACTTCTCTGGAAGAAACCACAGTGCCCAGCCATGTTCTAAGCCCTCCCATCCTCCCTGGGCTTCTGGCAGCAGGAGTGAAAATAGAGGAGCAGAGCACTGGGACCCGTTTGACAGAAACCGGCTTCCCACGGGAAAGTCTTTCTCCACGTGCAGACATGCACCCAGGTGCCTGTGGCAAGGGGAAGGAAATGCCATACACTGACCTGGAAGAGACCACAGGGCCCAGGCACAGTCTGAACCCTTCCCTCATCCCGGCGGTTTTGCTAGCAGGAGTTCAACCCCAACGAACACAGCCCGGAGACCCCTGAGGCAAAAACGGCTTCCGACGAACAAGAGGTGCTTGCTGTGGAAAACGAATCTCAAGTGGGGGTAGCCAGGTCAACAAAATGCCACACACCCAGGTGTAAGAAACAACATTGCCCAGGCAAGGTCTAAGCCCCTCACCTCGTCCCTGTGCTTTGGGGAGCCGGAGGGACAGCCGAGGCCCACGGCCCTGAGACCCCTTTGCAAAAAGCCGGCTTCCCCCGGAAACAGTTTTCCTGAGGTGCAGACCCTCTCCCAAGTGGTTGTGGCAAGGTAAAGCAAATGCCCTCCACTTCTCGGGAAGAAACCACAGTGCCCAGCCATGTTCTAAGCCCTCCCATCCTCCCTGGGCTTCTGGCAGCAGGAGTGAAAAGAGAGGAGCAGAGCACTGGGACCCGTTTGACAAAAACCGGCTTCCCACGGGAAAGTCTTTCTCCACGTGCAGACATGCTCCCAGGTGCCTGTGGCAAGGGGAAGGAAATGCCATACACTGACCTGGAAGAGACCACAGGGCCCAGGCACAGTCTGAACCCTTCCCTCATCCCGGCGGTTTTGCTAGCAGGAGTTCAACCCCAACGAACACAGCCCGGAGACCCCTGAGGCAAAAACGGCTTCTGACGAACAATAGGTGCTTGCTGTGGAAAACGTATCTCAAGTGGGGGTAGCCAGGTCAACAACATGCCACAAACCCAGGCGTAAGAAACAACATTGCCCAGGCATGGTCTAAGCCCCTCACCTCGTCCCTGTGCTTTGGGGAGCCGGAAGGACAGCCGAGGCCCACGGCCCTGAGACCCCTTTGCAAAAAGCCGGCTTCCCACGGAAACAGCTTTCCTGAGGTGCAGACCCTCTCACAAGTGGTTGTGGCAAGGTAAAGCAAATGCCCTCCACTTCTCTGGAAGAAACCACAGTGCCCAGCCATGTTCTAAGCCCTCCCATCCTCCCTGGGCTTCTGGCAGCAGGAGTGAAAAGAGAGGAGCAGAGCACTGGGACCCGTTTGACAAAAACCGGCTTCCCACGGGAAAGTCTTTCTCCACGTGCAGACATGCTCCCAGGTGCCTGTGGCAAGGGGAAGGAAATGCCATATACTGACCTGGAAGAGACCACAGGGCCCAGGCACAGTCTGAGCCCTTCCCTCATCCCGGCGGTTTTGCTAGCAGGAGTTCAACTCCAACGAACCCAGCAAGGAGACCCGTGGGGCAAATACGGCTTCCGCTGAGAAATATGCTCTTGCTGTGGAATACCTACCCAAGTGGGGGTAGCCAGGTAAGCAAAATGGAACACACCCAAGTGTAAGAAAAAACATTGCCCAGGCGTGGTCTAAGCATCTCAACGCGCCGCTGTGCTTTGGGGAGCCCAAGGGACACCCGAGTTCCACGGCTCTGAGACAAGTTTGGCCAAAAGCCGGATTCCCATGGAAACAGTTTTCCTGAGGTGCAGACCCTCTCACAAGTGGTTGTGGCAAGGTAAAGCAAATGCCATCCACTTCTCTAGAAGAAACCACAGTGCCCAGGCATGTTCTAAGCCCTCCCATCCTCTCTGGGCTTCTGGCAGCAGGAGTGAAAAGAGAGGAGCACAGCACTGGGACCAGAAGGACAAAACCGGCTTCCCACGGGAAAGTCTCCACGTGCAGACATGCTCCCCAGTGCCTGTGGCAAGGTGAAGGAAATGCCATACACTGACCTGTAAGAGACCACAGGGCCCAGGCACAGTCTGAGCCATTCCCTCATCCCGGCGGTTTTCCTAGCAGGAGTTCAACCCCAACGACCCCAGCCCGGAGAACCCTGGGGCAAAAACAGCTTACAACGAGCAATATGCTCTTGCTGTGGAAAACCTATGCAAAGTGGGGGTAGCCAGGTAAACAAAATGCCACACCCCGAGGTGTAAGAAACAAAATTGCCCAGGCATAGTCTAAGCCCCTCACCTTGTCCCTGTGCTTGTGGGAGCCGGAGTGACACCCGAGGCCCACGGCCCTGAGACCCATATGGCAAAAAATGGCTTCCCACGGACACAGTTTTCCTGAGGTACAGACCCTCTCACAAGTGGTTGTGGCAAGTTAAAGCAAATGCCATCCACTTCTCTGGAAGAAACCACAGTGCCCAGCCATGATCTAAGCCCTCCCATCCTCACTGGGCTTCTGGCAGCAGGAGTGAAAAAGAAGAGCACAGCATTGGGACCCATTTGACAAAAACCGGCTTCCCACGAAAAAGTCTTTCTCCACGTGCAGACATGCTCCCAAGTGCCTGTGGCAAGGTGAAGGAAATGCCATACACTGACCTGGAAGAGACCACAGGGCCCAGGCACATTCTAAGCCCTTCCCTCATCCCGGCGGTTTTGCTAGCAGGAGTTCAACCCCAACGAACACAGCCCGGAGACCCCTGGGGCAAATACGCCTACCGACGAGCAATATGCTCTTGCTGTGGAAAACCTATCCAAAGTAGGGGTAGCCAGTTAAACAAAATGCCACACACCCAGCTGTGAGAAACTACATGGCCCAAGCATGGTCTAAGCCGCTCATCTCGTCCCTTGCTTTGGGGAGCCGGAGGGACACCCGAGGAAAACGGCCCTGAGACCCGTCTGGCAAAAAGCCGGCTTCCCAAGGAAACTGTTTTCCTGAGGTGCAGACCCTCTCACATGTGGTTGTGGCAAGGTAAAGCAAATGCCATTTACGTCTCTGGAAGAAACCACAGTGTCCAGCCATGTTCTAAGCCCTCCCATCCTCACTGGTCTTCTGGCAGCAGGAGTGAAAAGAGAGGAGCACAGCACTGGGACCCGTTTGACAAAAACCGGCTTCCCACGGGAAAGTCTTTCTCCACGTGCAAACATGCTCCCAAGTGCCTGTGGCAAGGTGAAGGAAATGCCATAGACTGACCTGTAAGAGACCACAGGGCCCAGGCACAGTCTGAGCCCTTCCCTCATCCCGGCGGTTTTGCTAGCAAGAGTTCAACCCCAAGGAACACAGCCCGGAGACCCCTGGGGCAAATACGGCTTCCGACGAGCAATACGCTCTTGCTGTGGAAAACCTATCCCAAGTGGGGGTAGCCAGGTCAACAAAATGCCACACACCCAGGTTAAAGAAGCAACATTGCCCAGGCATGGTCTAAGCCCCTCAACTCGTCCCTGTGCTTTTGGGAGACCGAGGGACACCTGAAGCCCACGGCCCTGAGACCCATTTGACAAAAAGACGGCTTCCCACGGAAACAGATTCCTGAGGTGCAGACCCTCTCACAAGTGGTTGTGGCAAGGTAAAGCAAATGCCATCCACGATTCTGGAAGAAACCACAGTGCCCAGCCATGTTCTAAACTGCCCAGGTATGGTCTAAGCCCCTCACCTCATCCCTGTGCTTTTGGGAGCCATAGGGAAACCCGAGGCCCACGGCCATGATACCCGTTTGGCCAAAAGCCGGCTTCCCACGGAAACAGTTTTCCTGAGGTGCAGACCCTCTCACAAGTGGTTGTGGCAAGGTAAAGCAAATGCCCTCCACTTCTCTGGAAGAAACCACAGTGCCCAGCCATGTTCTAAACACTCCGATCCTCACTTTGCTTCTGGCAGCAGGAGTGAAAAGAGAAGAGCACAGCACTGGGAACCATTTCACAAAAACCGGCTTCCCACGGGAAAGTCTTTCTCCACGTGCAGACATGCTCCCAAGTGCCTGTGGCAAGGTGAAGGAAATGCCATACACTGACCTCGAAGAGACCACAGGGCCCAGGCACAGTCTGAGCCCTTCCCTCATCCCGGCGGTTTTGCTAGCAGGAGTTCAACCCCAAAGAACACAGCCCGGAGACCCCTGGGGCAAATACGTCTTCCGACGAGCAATACGCTCTTGCTGTGGAAAACCTATCCCAAGTGGGGGTAGCCAGGTACACAAAATGCCACACACCCAGGTGAAAGAAACAACATTGCCCAGGCATGGTCTAAGCCCCTCACCTCATCCCTGTGCTTTTGGGAGCCGGAGGGTAACCCGAGGCCCACGGCCATGATACCCGTTTGGCCAAAAGCCGGCTTCCCACGGAAACAGTTTTCCTGAGGTGCAGACCCTCTCACAAGTGGTTGTGGCAAGGTAAAGCAAATTCCATCCACGTCTCTGGAAGAAACCACAGTGCCCAGCCATTTTCTAAGCCCTCCCATCCTCACTGGGCCTCTGGCAGCAGGAGTGAAAAAGAGGAGCACAGCACTGGGACCAGTTTGACAAAAACCGGCTTCCCACGGGAAAGTCTTTCTCCACGTGCAGACATGCTCCCAGGTGCCTGTGGCAAGGGGAAGGAAATGCCATACACTGACCTGGAAGAGACCACAGGGCCCAGGCACAGTCTGAACCCTTCCCTCAACCCGGCGGTTTTGCTAGCAGGAGTTCAACTCCAAGGAACACAGCCCGGAAACCCCTGGGGCAAAAACGGCTTCCAAGGAACAATAGGTGCTTGCTGTGGAAAACCTATGCAAAGTGGGGGTAGTCAGGTAACCAAATGCCACACACCCAGGTGTAAGAAACAACATTGCCCAGGCTTGGTCCAAGCCCCTCACGTCGTCCCTGTGCTTTTGGGAGCCAGAGGGACACCCGAGGCCCACGGCCCTGAGACCCGTTTGGCCAAAACCCGGCTTCCAACGGAAACAGTTTTCCTGAGGTGCAGACCCTCTCACAAGTGGTTGTGGCAAGGTAAAGCAAATGCCATCCACTTCTCTGGAAGAAACCACAGTGCCCAGCCATGTTCTAACGCCTCCCATCCTCACTGGACTTCTGGCTGCAGGAGAGAAAAGAGAGGAGCACAGCACTGGGACCCGTTTCACAAAAACCGGCTTCCCACGGGAGAGGCTTTCTCCACGTGCAGACATGCTCCCCAGTGCCTGTGGCAAGGTGAAAGAAATGCCATACACTGACCTGTAAGAGACCACAGGGCCCAGGCACAGTCTGAGCCCTTCCCTCATCCCGGCGGTTTTCCTAGCAGGAGTTCAACCCCAACGACCCCAGCCCGGAGAACCCTGAGGCAAAAACGGCTTACAACGAGCAATATGCTCTTGCTGTGGAAAACCTATGCAAAGTGGGGGTAGCCAGGTAAACAAAATGCCACACCCCGAGGTGTAAGAAACAAAATTGCCCAGGCATAGTCTAAGCCCCTCACCTTGTCCCTGTGCTTGTGGGAGCCGGAGGGACACCCGAGGCCCACGGCCCTGAGACCCATATGGCAAAAAATGGCTTCCCACGGACACAGTTTTCCTGAGGTGCAGACCCTCTCACAAGTGGTTCTGGCAAGTTAAAGCAAATGCCATCCACTTCTCTGGAAGAAACCACAGTGCCCAGCCATGTTCTAAGCCCTCCCATCCTCCCTGGGCTTCTGGCAGCAGGAGTGAAAAGAGAGGAGCACAGCACTGGGACCCGTTTGACAAAAACCGGCTTCCCACGGGAAAGTCTTTCTCCACGTGCAGACATGCTCCCAGGTGCCTGTGGCAAGGGGAAGGAAATGCCATATACTGACCTGGAAGAGACCACAGGGCCCAGGCACAGTCTGAGCCCTTCCCTCATCCCGGCGGTTTTGCTAGCAGGAGTTCAAGTCCAACGAACACAGCAAGGAGACCCGTGGGGCAAATACGGCTTCCGCTGAGAAATATGCTCTTGCTGTGGAATACCTACCCAAGTGGGTGTAGCCAGGTAAGCAAAATGGAACACACCCAAGTGTAAGAAAAAACATTGCCCAGGCGTGGTCTAAGCATCTCAACGCGCCGCTGTGCTTTGGGGAGCCCAAGGGACACCCGAGTTCCACGGCTCTGAGACAAGTTTGGCCAAAAGCCGGCTTCCCATGGAAACAGTTTTCCTGAGGTGCAGACCCTCTCGCAAGTGGTGGTGGCAAGGTAAAGCAAATGCCGTCCACTTCTCTAGAAGAAACCACAGTGCCCAGGCATGTTCTAAGCCCTCCCATCCTCTCTAGGCTTCTGGCAGCAGGAGTGAAAAGAGAGGAGCACAGCACTGGGACCAGTAGTACAAAAACGGCTTCCCACGGGAAAGTCTCCACGTGCAGACATGCTCCCCAGTGCCTGTGGCAAGGTGAAGGAAATGCCATACACTGACCTGTAAGAGACCACAGGGTCCAGGCACAGTCTGAGCCATTTCCTCATCCCGGCGGTTTTCCTAGCAGGAGTTGAACCCCAACGACCCCAGCCCGGAGAACCCTGGGGCAAAAACAGCTTACAACGAGCAATATGCTCTTGCTGTGGAAAACCTATGCAAAGTGGGGGTAGCCAGGTAAACAAAATGCCACACCCCGAGGTGTAAGAAACAAAATTGCCCAGGCATAGTCTAAGCCCCTCACCTTGTCCCTGTGCTTGTGGGAGCCGGAGGGACACCCGAGGCCCACGGCCCTGAGACCCATATGGCAAAAAATGGCTTCCCACGGACACAGTTTTCCTGAGGTACAGACCCTCTCCCAAGTGGTTGTGGCAACTTAAAGCAAATGCCCTCCACTTCTCTGGAAGAAACCACAGTGCCCAGCCATGTTCTAAGCCCTCCCATCCTCACTGGGCTTCTGGCAGCAGGAGTGAAAAGAGATGAGCACAGCATTGGGACCCATTTGACAAAAACCGGCTTCCCACGAAAAAGTCTTTCTCCGCATGCAGACATTCTCCCAAGTGCCTGTGGTAAGGTATAGGAAATGCCATACACTGACCTGTAAGAGACCACAGGGCCCAGGTACAGTCTGAGCCCTTCCCTCATCCCGTCGGTTTTGCTAGCAGGAGTTCAACCACAACGAACACAGCCCGGAGACCCCTGGGGCAAAAACGGCTTCCAAGGAACAACATGCTCTTGCTGTGGAAAACCTATCCAAAGTGGGGTAGCCAGGAAAAAAAAATGCCACACACCCAGGTGTAAGAAACAACATTGCCCAGGCATGGTCTAAGCCCCTCACCTCGTCCCTGTGCTTTTGGGAGCCAGAGGGACACCCGAGGCCCACAGCCCTGAGACCCGTCTGGCAAAAAGCCGGCTTCCCAAGGAAACAGTTTTCCTGAGGTGCAGACCCTCACACAAGTGGTTGTGGCAAGGTAAAGCAAATGCCATCCACTTCTCTTGAAGAAACCACAGTGCCCAGCCATGTTCTAAGCCCTCCCATCCTCACTGAGCTTCTGGCTGCAGGAGTGAAAAGAGAGGAGCACAGCACCTGGACCCGTTTGACAAAAACCGGCTTCCCACGGGAAAGTCTTCTCCACGTGCAGACATGCTCCCAAGTGCCTGTGGCAAGGTGAAGGAAATGCCATACACTGACCTGGAAGAGACCACAGGGCCCAGGCACAGTCTGAGCCCTTCCTTCATCCTGGCAGTTTTGCTAGCAGGAGTTCAACCCCAACGAACACAGCCCAGAGACCCCTGGGGCCAAAACGGCTTCCGACGAACAATATGCTCTTGCTGTGGAAAACCTATCCCAAGTGGGGGTAGCCAGGTAAACAAAATGCCACACACCCAGGTGTAAGAAACAACATTGCCCAGGCATGTTCTAAGCCCCCCACCTCGTCCCTGTGCTTTTGGGATCCCGTGGAACACACGAGGCCTCGGGCCTGTGACCCGTCTGTCAAAAAGCCGGCTTCCCACGGAAACAGTTTTCCTGAGGTGCAGACCCTCTCACAAGTGGTTGTGGCAAGGTAAAGCAAATGCCATCCACTTCTCTGGAAGAAACCACAATGCCCAGCCATGTTCTAAGCCCTCCCATACTCACTGGGCTTCTGGCAGCAGGAGTGAAAAGAGAGGAGCACAGCACTGGGACCCGTTTGACAAAAACCGGCTTCACACGGGAAAGTCTTTCTCCACCTGCAGACATGCTCCCAAGTGTCTTTGGCAAGGTGAAGGAAATGCCATATACTGACCTGTAAGACACCACAGGGCCCAGGCACAGTCTGAGTCCTTCCCTCATCCTGCGGTTTTGCTAGCAGGAGTTCCACCCCAACGAACACAGCCCGGAGACCCCTGGGGCCAAAACGGCTTCCGACGAGCAATATGCTCTTGCTGTGGAAAACCTATCCCAAGTGGGGGTAGCCAGGTCAACAAAATGCCACACACCCAGGTGTAAGAAACAACATTGCCCAGGCATGGTCTAAGCCCCTCACCTCGTCCCTGTGCTTTTGGGAGCCGGAGTGACACCCGAGGCCCACGGCCCTGAGACCCGTTTGGTCAAAAGCCGGCTTCCCATGGAAACAGTTTTCCTGAGGTGCAGAACCTCTCCCAAGTGGTTGTGGCAAGGTAAAGCAAATGCCCTCCACGTCTCTGGACGAAACCACAGTGCCCAGCCATGTTCTAAACCCTCCCATACTCACTGGGCTTCTGGCAGCAGGAGTGAAAAGAAAGCACAGCAATGGGACCCGTTTGACAAAAACCGGCTTTCCACAGGAAAGTCTTTCTCCACATGCGGACATGCTCCCAAGTGCCTGTGGCAAGGTGAAGGAATTGCCATACACTGACCTGGAAGAGACCACAGGGCCCAGGCACAGTCTGAGCCCTTCCCTCATCCCGGCGGTTTTGCTAGCAGGAGTTCAACCCCAACGAACACACCCTGGAGACCCCTGGGGCAAAAACGGCTTCCGAGAAGCAATATGCTCTTTTGTGGAAAACCTATCCCAAGTGGGGGTAGCCAGGTAAAAAAAAATGCCAAACACCCAGGTGTAAGAAACAACATTGCCCAGGCATGGTCTAAGCCCCTCACCTCTTCCCTGTGCTTTGGGGAGCCGGAGGGACACCCGAGGCCCACGGCCCTGAGACCCGTTTGGCCAAAAGCCCGCTTCCCACGGAAACAGTTTTCCTGAGGTTCAGACCCTCTCACAAGTGGTTGTGGCAAGGTAAAGCAAATGCTATCCACGACTCTGGAAGAAACCATAGTGCCCAGCCATGTTCTAAGCCCTGCCATCCTCACTGGGCTTCTGGCAGCAGGAGTGAAAAGAGAGGAGCACAGCACTGGGACCCGTTTGACAAAAACCGGCTTCCCACGAAAAAGTCTTTCTCCACGTGCAGACATGCTCCCAAGTGCTGAGGACATAGTACTGAGACATATTTGGCAGAAACGGGTTCAAATGAAAAATATTTCTTGATGTGCAAACTCTATCTTAATTTGTTGTGGCAAGGTAAAGGATGTTCATATGCTTATTTGTAAGAAATAACAGGTCCCATGGACGGTCTGAGCCCTAAGATCATCACTGTTCTTTTGGTATCATGAGTTAAAACCGAGGCAAACAGCTGAGAAAATTTGGCAAAAACCGCCTTTCAGTGAAATATATTTTCTCTTTTGCAAACTCTATCATAATTGTTTGTGCCAATGTAAAGAAAATGCCATACGCTTATCTGTAAGAAACAGAAGTTTCCAGGATCGGTCTGAGCCCTCACATCATCATAGTGATTTTGGTAGCATTAGTTAATCCCAAACAACACGGTATTGAGACACATTTGACAAAAAACCGCTTCCAACGAAAAATATTTTGTTCATGTTGAAACCCTATCATATGTGGTTGTGGCAATGTAAAGAAAATGCCACACCCTTATGTGTAAGAAACAACATTACCCAGGAACAGTCTAAGCCCTAACATCATCACTGTGCTTTTGGTAGCATGAGTGAAACCCGAGGAATACAGCACTTAGACACATTTGGGAAAAACCGGCTTCCAATGAAAACTATTTTCTTAACGTGGAAACCCTATCACAAGGGGTTGTGGAAGGTAAAGTAAAAAAGCGGAGTTCCAACGAGAAATATTTTCTTCACGTAGAAACCCGTTCCTGGGCACTGTTGCTTCTTACAGATAAGTGTGTGGCATTTATTTATCTGGCCACAACCACTTACGTTTGGGTTTGAAAGGGAAGAAAATATTATTCATTGGAACGCGATTTTTGCCAAATGTGTCTTAGTGCTGTTTGCCTCCGCTTTAACTCCCGCTCCCAAAAGCACAGTGCTGATATTAAGGCTCAGACTGTTCCAGGGCACTGTTGTTTCTTACAGATAAGCGTATGGCATTTTCTTTACATTGGCACAAACAATTATGGGTTTCGGGTTCGGGTTCGGGTTAGGGGCTTGGGTTCTGGTTCTGGTTCTGGTTCGGGTAGGTTTCAGGTTCGGGTTCGGGTAGGGTTCGGGTTCGGGTTCGGGTAGGGTTCAGTTTCGGTTTCGGTTCGGGTTCGGTATCGGTTTCGCTTTCAGTTATGGATTCGGGTTCGGGTTCGGGTTAGGGGTTAGGGTTCGGGTTCGGGTTCTGGTTCGGGATTGGTTTCGCTTTCGAGTATGGATTCGGGTTCGGGTTCGGGTTCGGGTTAGGATTAGGGTTCGGGTTCGGGTTCAGGTTCGGGTTAGGGTTTGGGTTAGGGTTAGGGTAAGGGTTCAGATTAGGGTTCGGGTTCGGGTTAGGGTTCGGGTTCAGGTTAGGGTTCGGGTTCGGGTTAGGGTTCGGGTTAGGGTTCGGGTTAGGGTTAGGGTTAGGGTTCAGTTTAGGGTTAGGGTTAGGGTTAGGGTTCAGGTTAGGGTTCGGGTTAGGGTTCGGGTTCGGGTTAGGGTTCGGGTTAGGGTTAGGGTTCGGGTTCGGGTTCGGTTTAGGGTTCGGGTTTGGGTTAGGGTTCGGGTTAGGGTTAGGGTTCGGTTTAGGGTTAGGGTTCGGATTAGGGTTAGGGTTCGGATTAGGGTTCGTTTTCGGGTTAGGGTTCGGGTTCAGGTTAGGGTTAGGGTTCGGGTTAGGGTTAGGGTTAGGGTTCGGGTTAGGGTTCGGGTTCGGGTTCGGGTTAGGGTTATGGTTCGGGTTAGGGTTCGGGTTAGGGATCGGGTTCGGGTTAGGGTTCGGGTTAGGGTTCGGGTTAGGGTTAGGGTTAGAGTTCGGGTTAGGGTTTGGGTTAGGGTTAGGGTTTGGATTTGGATTCGGGTTCGGGTTCAGGTTAGGGTTAGGGTTAGGGTTCGGGTAGGGTTAGGGTTCGGGTTCGGGTTCAGGTTAGGGTTAGGGTTAGGGTTTCGGTTAGGGTTAGGTTTAGGGTTCGGTTTAGTGTTTGGGTTCAGGTTAGGGTTCGGGTTCGGGTTCGGGTTCGGGATTGGGTTCGGTTTCAGGTTAGGGTTCGGGTTAGGGTTATGGTTAGGGTTCGGGTTAGCGTTATGGTTAGGGTTAGGGTTACTGTTTGGTTTAGGGTTAGGGTTAGGGTTAGGGTTAGGGTGCAGGTTAGGGTTAGGGTTCGGGTTAGGGTTAAGGTTACTGTTAGGGTTTGGTTTTGGGTTAGGGTTAGGTTTGCGGTTATATTTCGGGTATGGTTAGGGTTAGGGTTAGAGTTCCGGTTAGGATTCGTGTTCGGGTTAGGGTTTGGGTTAGGGCTAGGGTTCGGTTAGGGTTAGGGTTAGGGTTAGGGTTAGGGTTTGGGTTAGGATTAGAGTGAGGTTTAGGGTTTGGGTTCGGGTTAGGTTTTGGGTTAGGTTTACGGTTAGGGTTAGGGTTACGATTCAGTTTCGGGTCGGATTAGGGGTAGGGTTTGGGTTCGGGTTAGGGTTCGGGGTAGGGTTAGGGTTCGGGTTCGGGTTCAGAGTAGGGTTAGGGTTAGGGTAAAGATTTGGGTTAGGGTTCGTGTTAGGGTTAGGGTTAGGGTTAGGGTTAGGGTTAGGTTTCGGGTTAGGGTTAGGGTGCGGGATCGGTTTTGGTTTAGGGTTCGGGTTCGGGTATCGTTTGGGTTATGGTTAGTGTTTGGCTTCGGGTTCGGGTTAGGTTTAGAGTTAGGGTTCGTGTTAGGGTTCGGGTTAGGGTTCGGATCAGGGTTAGGGTTATGGTTAGGGTTACGTTTCGGGTTCGGTTTAGTGTTAGGGTTAGAGTTAGTGTTCCGGTTAGGGATAGCGTTAAGGTTAGGGTCGGGTTAGGGTTAGGTTTCGGGTTCGGGTTAGGGTTAGGGTTAGGGTTAGGTTTCCGGTTAGGGATAGGGTTAGGGTTAGGGTCGGGTTAGGGTTAGGGTTTGGATTCGGGTTCGGGTTCAGGTTAGGGTTAGGGTTATAGTTCGGGTAGGGTTAGGGTTAGGGTTAGGGTTACGGTTAGGTTTAGGGTTAGGGATCGGGTTAGGGTTAGGGTTAGAGTTCGGGTTAGGGTTTGGGTTAGGGTTAGGGTTTGGATTCGTGTTCGGATTCAGGTTAGGGTTAGGGTTAGGGTTCGGATAGGGTTAGGGTTCGGGTTCGGGTTATGGTTAGGGTTAGGGTTAGGTTTACGGTTAGGGTTAGGGTTAGGGTTCAGGTTAGGTTTAGGGTTCAGGTTAGGGTTCGGGTTCGGGTTAGGGTTCGGGTTCGGGATAGGGTTCGGTTTCAGTTTAGGGTTAGGGTTAGGGTTATGGTTAGCGTTCGGGTTAGGGTTAGGGTTAGGGTTAGGGTTACTGTTTCGTTTAGGGTTAGGGTTAGGGTTAGGGTTCTAGTTAGGGTTAGGGTTCGGGTTAGTGTTAGGGTTACTGTTAGGGTTAGGTTTTGGGTTAGGGTTCGTGTTAGGGTACGGGTTACGGTTAGGGTTCGTGTTAGGGTTAGGGTTAGGGTTAGGGTTAGGGGTTAGGGTTAGGGTTAGGGTTAGGGTTCGGGTTAGGTTTCCGGTTAGGGATAGGGTTAGGGTTAGGGTCATGTTAGGGTTAGGGTTCGGGTTAGTGTTAGGGTTCGGGTTAGGCTTAATTTTAGTATTAGGGTTAGGGTTCGGGTTAGGGTTAGAGTGAGGTTTAGGGTTTGGGTTCTGGTTAGGTTTAGGTTTAGGGTTAGGGTTAGGGTTAGGGTTCAGGTTAGGGTTAGGGTTAGGGTTCAGGTTAGGGTTAGGGTTAGGGTTAGGGTTAGGGTTAGGGTTCGGGTTAGGGTTAGGGTTTGGATTCGGGTTCGGGTTCGCGTTAGGGTTAGGGTTAGGGTTAGAGTTCGGGTTAGGGTTAGGGTTAGGGTTAGGGTTAGGGTTAGGGATACCATTCGGGTTCGGAGTTGGGTTAGGGTTAGGGTTAGGGTTCAGGTTTGGGGTAGTGTTAGGGTTAGGGTCAGGTTAGGGTTAGGCTATGGGTTAGGGTTACGTTTAGGGTTAGGGTTAGGGTTAGGGTTAGGGTTAGGGTTCGGATCAGGGTTAGGGTTAGGGTTAGGGTTAGGGTTAGGTTTAGGTTAGGGTTAGGGTTTGGATTCGGGTTCGGGTTCGGGTTAGGGTTAGGGTTAGGGTTAGGGTTAGGGTTTGGGTTAGTGTTATGGTTAGGGTTCGGGTTCAGGTTAGGGTTCGGTTTAGGGTTAGAGTTCAGGTTCGGGTTTGGGTCAGGTTTCGGGTGACGTTTAGGGCTAGGGTTAGGATTAGGTTTCGGGTTACGGTTAGGGTTCAGGTTCGGGTTCGGTTTCGGGTTCAGGTTCGGGTTCGGTTGGGGTTAGGGTTAGGGTTAGAGTTCGGGTTAGGGTTTAGGTTAGGGTTAGGGTTTGGATTCGGGTTCGGGTTCAGGTTAGGGTTAGGATTAGGGTTCGGGTAGGGTTAGGGTTCGTGTTAGGGTTAGGGTTACTGTTAGGGTTAGGTTTTGGGTTAGGGTTCGTGTTAGGGTACGGATTAGGGTTAGGGTTCGGGTTAGGGTTAGGTTTAGGGTTATATTTCGGGTATGGTTAGGGTTAGGGTTAGAGTTCCGGTTAGGATTTGGGTTCGGGTTAGGGTTCGGGTTAGGGCTAGGGTTCGGGTTAGGGTTAGGGTTCGGGTTAGGGGTTCGGGTTTGGCTTCCGGTTAGGGATTCGCGTTAGGGCTAGGGTTCGGGTTAGGGTTAGGGTTCGGGTTAGGGTTAGGGTTAGGGTTAGGGTTGGGGTTAGGTTTCCGGTTAGGGATAGGTTTAGGGTTAGGGTCGTGTTAGGGTTAGGGTTCGGGTTAGGGTTAGGGTTTGCGTTAGGCTTAATTTTAGTATTAGGGTTAGGGTTCGGGTTAGGGTTAGAGTGAGGTTTAGGGTTTGGGTTCGGGTTAGGTTTAGGGTTAGGGTTAGGGTTAGGGTTAGGGTTAGGGTTAGGGTTTGGTTTAGGGTTAGGGTTAGGGTTAGGGTTCACGTTACGGTTAGAGTTAGGTTTAGGGTTAGGGTTGGTTTTTGTGGTAGGGTTAGGGTTAGGGTTAGGGTTAGGTTTCGGGTTAGGGTTAGGATTACTGTGAGGGTTCGTGTTAGGGCTAGGGTTCTGGTTAGGTTTCTGGTTCGGTTTAGGTTTAGGGTTCGGGTTAGGGTTCTCGTTCGCGTAGGGTACGGTTAGGGTTCGGGTTCAGGTTTGTGTTAGGCTGAGGTTTAGGGTTAGGGTTAGGGTTAGGGTTCAGGTTACGGTTCGGGTTAGGGTTCGAGTAAGGGTTAGGGTAAGGGTTAGGATTAGGTTAGGGTTAGGGTTAGGATTCGAGTTAGGGTTAGGGTTAGGGTTAGGGTTAGGGTTCCATTTAGGGTTCGGGTTAGGGTTAGGGTTTGGGTTAGGGCTAGTGTTCGGTTTAGGATTAGGGTTCGGGTTAGAGTTATGGTTAGGGATCAGGTTAGGGTTAGGGTTAGGGGTTAGGGTTAGGGTTAGGGTTCGGGTTAGGGTCAGGGTAATGGTCAGGATCACGCTCAGGGTCTCGGTCATGGTATAGGGTTTGGATTCTAGTTAGGGTACGGGTCGGGTAAGAGACCACAGTGCCCAGGCACCGTCTTAGCCCTTCCCTCATGCCGGCGGTTTTGCTAGCAGGAGTTCAACCCCAAAGAACACAGCCCGGAGACCCCTGGGGAAAAACGGCTTCCGACGAACAATAGGTGCTTGCTGTGGAAAATGTATCCCAAGTGGGGGTAGCCAGGTCAACAAAATGCCACACACCCAGGTGTAAGAAACAACATTGCCCAGCCATGGTCCAAGCCCCTCACCTCCTCCCTGTGCTTTGGGGAGCCGGAGGGACAGCCGAGGCCCTCGGCCCTGAGAACCCTTTGCAAAAAGCCGGCTTCCCACGGAAAGAGTTTTCCTGAGGTGCAGACCCTCTCCCAAGTGGTTGTGGCAAGGTAAAGGAAATGCCCTCCACTTCTCTAGAAGAAACCACAGTGCCCAGGCATGTTCTAAGCCCTCCCATCCTCTCTGGGCTTCTGGCAGCAGGAGTGAAAAGAGAGGAGCACAGCACTGGGACCAGTAGTACAAAAACGGCTTCCCACGGGAAAGTCTCCACGTGCAGACATGCTCCCCAGTGCCTGTGGCAAGGTGAAGGAAATGCCATACACTGACCTGTAAGAGACCACAGGGTCCAGGCACAGTCTGAGCCATTTCCTCATCCCGGCGGTTTTCCTAGCAGGAGTTGAACCCCAACGACCCCAGCCCGGAGAACCCTGGGGCAAAAACAGCTTACAACGAGCAATATGTTCTTGCTGTGGAAAACCTATGCAAAGTGGGGGTAGCCAGGTAAACAAAATGCCACACCCCGAGGTGTAAGAAACAAAATTGCCCAGGCATAGTCTAAGCCCCTCACCTTGTCCCTGTGCTTGTGGGAGCCGGAGGGACACCCGAGGCCCACGGCCCTGAGACCCATATGGCAAAAAATGGCTTCCCACGGACACAGTTTTCCTGAGGTACAGACCCTCTCCCAAGTGGTTGTGGCAACTTAAAGCAAATGCCATCCACTTCTCTGGAAGAAACCACAGTGCCCAGCCATGTTCAAAGCCCTCCCATCCTCCCTGGGCTTCTGGCAGCAGGAGTGAAAAGAGAGGAGCAGAGCACTGGGACCCGTTTGACAAAAACCGGCTTCCCACGGGAAAGTCTTTCTCCACGTGCAGACATGCTCCCAGGTGCCTGTGGCAAGGGGAAGGAAATGCCATACACTGACCTGGAAGAGACCACAGGGCCCAGGCACAGTCTGAACCCTTCCCTCATCCCGGCGGTTTTGCTAGCAAGAGTTCTACCCCAACGAACACAGCCCGGAGACCCCTGAGGCAAAAACGGCTTCTGACGAACAATAGGTGCTTGCTGTGGAAAACGTATCTCAAGTGGGGCTAGCCAGGTCAACAACATGCCACACACCCAGGTGTAAGAAACAACATTGCCCATGCATGGTCTAAGCCCCTCACCTCGTCCCTGTGCTTTGGGGAGCCGGAGGGACGGCCGAGGCCCACGGCCCTGAGACCCCTTTGCAAAAAGCCTGCTTCCCACGGAAACAGCTTTCCTGAGGTGCAGACCCTCTCCCAAGTGGTTGTGGCAAGGTAAAGCAAATGCCCTCCACTTCTCTGGAAGAAACCACAGCGCCCAGCCATGTTCTAAGCCCTCCCATCCTCCCTGGGCTTCTGGCAGCAAGAGTGAAAAGAGAGGAGAAGAGCACTGGGACCCGTTTGACAAAAACCGGCTTCCCACGGGAAAGTCTTTCTCCACGTGCAGACATGCTCCCAGGTGCCTGTGGCAAGGGGAAGGAAATGCCATACACTGACCTGGAAGAGACCACAGGGCCCAGGCACAGTCTGAACCCTTCCCTCATCCCGGCGGTTTTGCTAGCAGGAGTTCAACCCCAATGAACACAGCCCGGAGACCCCTGGGGCAAAAACGGCTTCAGACGAACAATAGGTGCTTGCTGTGGAAAACGTATCCCAACTGGGGGTAGCCAGGTCAACAAAGTGCCACACACCCAGGTGTAAGAAACAACATTGCCCAGCCATGGTCTAAGCCCCTCATCTCGTTCCTGTGCTTGTGGGAGCCGGAGGGACACCCGAGGCCCACGGCCCTGAGACCCATATGGCAAAAAATGGCTTCCCACGGACACAGTTTTCCTGAGGTACAGACCCTCTCACAAGTGGTTGTGGCAAGTTAAAGCAAATGCCATCCACTTCTCTGGAAGAAACCACAGTGCCCAGCCATGATCTAAGCCCTCCCATCCTCACTGGGCTTCTGGCAGCAGGAGTGAAAAAGAAGAGCACAGCATTGGGACCCATTTGACAAAAACCGGCTTCCCACGAAAAAGTCTTTCTCCACGTGCAGACATGCTCCCAAGTGCCTGTGGCAAGGTGAAGGAAATGCCATACACTGACCTGGAAGAGACCACAGGGCCCAGGCACATTCTAAGCCCTTCCCTCATCCCGGCGGTTTTGCTAGCAGGAGTTCAACCCCAACGAACACAGCCCGGAGACCCCTGGGGCAAATACGGCTACCGACGAGCAATATGCTCTTGCTGTGGAAAACCTATCCAAAGTAGGGGTAGCCAGTTAAACAAAATGCCACACACCCAGCTGTGAGAAACAACATGGCCCAAGCATGGTCTAAGCCCCTCATCTCGTCCCTTGCTTTGGGGAGCCGGAGGGACACCCGAGGAAAACGGCCCTGAGACCCGTCTGGCAAAAAGCCGGCTTCCCAAGGAAACTGTTTTCCTGAGGTGCAGACCCTCTCACAAGTGGTTGTGGCAAGGTAAAGCAAATGCCATTTACGTCTCTGGAAGAAACCACAGTGTCCAGCCATGTTCTAAACACTCCCATCCTCACTGGTCTTCTGGCAGCAGGAGTGAAAAGAGAGGAGCACAGCACTGGGACCCGTTTGACAAAAACCGGCTTCCCACGAGAAAGTCTTTCTCCACGTGCAAACATGCTCCCAAGTGCCTGTGGCAAGGTGAAGGAAATGCCTTAGACTGACCTGTAAGAGACCACAGGGCCCAGGCACAGTCTGAGCCCTTCCCTCATCCCGGCGGTTTTGCTAGCAGGAGTTCAACCCCAAGGAACACAGCCCGGAGACCCCTGGGGCAAATACGGCTTCCGACGAGCAATACGCTCTTGCTGTGGAAAACCTATCCCAAGTGGGGGTAGCCAGGTCAACA
Source organism: Ursus arctos (assembly GCF_023065955.2). Taxonomy (NCBI): domain Eukaryota; kingdom Metazoa; phylum Chordata; class Mammalia; order Carnivora; family Ursidae; genus Ursus; species Ursus arctos. The sequence continues at coordinate 52,296,175 of NW_026622886.1, forward strand.
AAATGCCACACACCCAGGTTAAAGAAGCAACATTGCCCAGGCATGGTCTAAGCCCCTCAACTCGTCCCTGTGCTTTTGGGAGACCGAGGGACACCTGAAGCCCACGGCCCTGAGACCCATTTGACAAAAAGACGGCTTCCCACGGAAACAGATTCCTGAGGTGCAGACCCTCTCACAAGTGGTTGTGGCAAGGTAAAGCAAATGCCATCCACGATTCTGGAAGAAACCACAGTGCCCAGCCATGTTCTAAACTGCCCAGGTATGGTCTAAGCCCCTCACCTCATCCCTGTGCTTTTGGGAGCCATAGGGAAACCCGAGGCCCACGGCCATGATACCCGTTTGGCCAAAAGCCGGCTTCCCACGGAAACAGTTTTCCTGAGGTGCAGACCCTCTCACAAGTGGTTGTGGCAAGGTAAAGCAAATGCCCTCCACTTCTCTGGAAGAAACCACAGTGCCCAGCCATGTTCTAAACACTCCCATCCTCACTTTGCTTCTGGCAGCAGGAGTGAAAAGAGAAGAGCACAGCACTGGGAACCATTTCACAAAAACCGGCTTCCCACGGGAAAGTCTTTCTCCACGTGCAGACATGCTCCCAAGTGCCTGTGGCAAGGTGAAGGAAATGCCATACACTGACCTGGAAGAGACCACAGGGCCCAGGCACAGTCTGAGCCCTTCCCTCATCCCGGCGGTTTTGCTAGCAGGAGTTCAACCCCAAAGAACACAGCCCGGAGACCCCTGGGGCAAATACGTCTTCCGACGAGCAATACGCTCTTGCTGTGGAAAACCTATCCCAAGTGGGGGTAGCCAGGTACACAAAATGCCACACACCCAGGTGAAAGAAACAACATTGCCCAGGCATGGTCTAAGCCCCTCACCTCATCCCTGTGCTTTTGGGAGCCGGAGGGTAACCCGAGGCCCACGGCCATGATACCCGTTTGGCCAAAAGCCGGCTTCCCACGGAAACAGTTTTCCTGAGGTGCAGACCCTCTCACAAGTGGTTGTGGCAAGGTAAAGCAAATTCCATCCACGTCTCTGGAAGAAACCACAGTGCCCAGCCATTTTCTAAGCCCTCCCATCCTCACTGGGCCTCTGGCAGCAGGAGTGAAAAAGAGGAGCACAGCACTGGGACCAGTTTGACAAAAACCGGCTTCCCACGGGAAAGTCTTTCTCCACGTGCAGACATGCTCCCAGGTGCCTGTGGCAAGGGGAAGGAAATGCCATACACTGACCTGGAAGAGACCACAGGGCCCAGGCATAGTCTGAACCCTTCCCTCAACCCGGCGGTTTTGCTAGCAGGAGTTCAACTCCAAGGAACACAGCCCGGAAACCCCTGGGGCAAAAACGGCTTCCAAGGAACAATAGGTGCTTGCTGTGGAAAACCTATGCAAAGTGGGGGTAGTCAGGTAACCAAATGCCACACACCCAGGTGTAAGAAACAACATTGCCCAGGCTTGGTCCAAGCCCCTCACGTCGTCCCTGTGCTTTTGGGAGCCAGAGGGACACCCGAGGCCCACGGCCCTGAGACCCGTTTGGCCAAAACCCGGCTTCCAACGGAAACAGTTTTCCTGAGGTGCAGACCCTCTCACAAGTGGTTGTGTCAAGGTAAAGCAAATGCCATCCACTTCTCTGGAAGAAACCACAGTGCCCAGCCATGTTCTAACGCCTCCCATCCTCACTGGACTTCTGGCTGCAGGAGAGAAAAGAGAGGAGCACAGCACTGGGACCCGTTTCACAAAAACCGGCTTCCCACGGGAGAGGCTTTCTCCACGTGCAGACATGCTCCCCAGTGCCTGTGGCAAGGTGAAAGAAATGCCATACACTGACCTGTAAGAGACCACAGGGCCCAGGCACAGTCTGAGCCCTTCCCTCATCCCGGCGGTTTTCCTAGCAGGAGTTCAACCCCAACGACCCCAGCCCGGAGAACCCTGAGGCAAAAACGGCTTACAACGAGCAATATGCTCTTGCTGTGGAAAACCTATGCAAAGTGGGGGTAGCCAGGTAAACAAAATGCCACACCCCGAGGTGTAAGAAACAAAATTGCCCAGGCATAGTCTAAGCCCCTCACCTTGTCCCTGTGCTTGTGGGAGCCGGAGGGACACCCGAGGCCCACGGCCCTGAGACCCATATGGCAAAAAATGGCTTCCCACGGACACAGTTTTCCTGAGGTGCAGACCCTCTCACAAGTGGTTCTGGCAAGTTAAAGCAAATGCCATCCACTTCTCTGGAAGAAACCACAGTGCCCAGCCATGTTCTAAGCCCTCCCATCCTCACTGGGCTTCTGGCAGCAGGAGTGAAAAGAGAGGAGCACAGCATTGGGACCCATTTGACAAAAACCGGCTTCCCACGAAAAAGTCTTTCTCCGCATGCAGACATTCTCCCAAGTGCCTGTGGTAAGGTATAGGAAATGCCATACACTGACCTGTAAGAGACCACAGGGCCCAGGTACAGTCTGAGCCCTTCCCTCATCCCGTCGGTTTTGCTAGCAGGAGTTCAACCACAACGAACACAGCCCAGAGACCCCTGGGGCAAAAACGGCTTCCAAGGAACAACATGCTCTTGCTGTGGAAAACCTATCCAAAGTGGGGTAGCCAGGAAAAAAAAATGCCACACACCCAGGTGTAAGAAACAACATTGCCCAGGCATGGTCTAAGCCCCTCACCTCGTCCCTGTGCTTTTGGGAGCCAGAGGGACACCCGAGGCCCACAGCCCTGAGACCCGTCTGGCAAAAAGCCGGCTTCCCAAGGAAACAGTTTTCCTGAGGTGCAGACCCTCACACAAGTGGTTGTGGCAAGGTAAAGCAAATGCCATCCACTTCTCTTGAAGAAACCACAGTGCCCAGCCATGTTCTAAGCCCTCCCATCCTCACTGAGCTTCTGGCTGCAGGAGTGAAAAGAGAGGAGCACAGCACCTGGACCCGTTTGACAAAAACCGGCTTCCCACGGGAAAGTCTTCTCCACGTGCAAACATGCTCCCAAGTGCCTGTGGCAAGGTGAAGGAAATGCCATACACTGACCTGGAAGAGACCACAGGGCCCAGGCACAGTCTGAGCCCTTCCCTCATCCTGGCAGTTTTGCTAGCAGGAGTTGAACCCCAACGAACACAGCCCGGAGACCCCTGGGGCCAAAACGGCTTCCGACGAGCAATATGCTCTTGCTGTGGAAAACCTATCCCAAGTGGGGGTAGCCAGGTAAACAAAATGCCACACACCCAGGTGTAAGAAACAACATTGCCCAGGCATGTTCTAAGCCCCCCACCTCGTCCCTGTGCTTTTGGGATCCCGTGGAACACACGAGGCCTCGGGCCTGTGACCCGTCTGTCAAAAAGCCGGCTTCCCACGGAAACAGTTTTCCTGAGGTGCAGACCCTCTCACAAGTGGTTGTGGCAAGGTAAAGCAAATGCCATCCACTTCTCTGGAAGAAACCACAATGCCCAGCCATGTTCTAAGCCCTCCCATACTCACTGGGCTTCTGGCAGCAGGAGTGAAAAGAGAGGAGCACAGCACTGGGACCCGTTTGACAAAAACCGGCTTCACACGGGAAAGTCTTTCTCCACCTGCAGACATGCTCCCAAGTGTCTTTGGCAAGGTGAAGGAAATGCCATATACTGACCTGTAAGACACCACAGGGCCCAGGCACAGTCTGAGTCCTTCCCTCATCCTGCGGTTTTGCTAGCAGGAGTTCCACCCCAACGAACACAGCCCGGAGACCCCTGGGGCCAAAACGGCTTCCGACGAGCAATATGCTCTTGCTGTGGAAAACCTATCCCAAGTGGGGGTAGCCAGGTCAACAAAATGCCACACACCCAGGTGTAAGAAACAACATTGCCCAGGCATGGTCTAAGCCCCTCACCTCGTCCCTGTGCTTTTGGGAGCCGGAGTGACACCCGAGGCCCACGGCCCTGAGACCCGTTTGGTCAAAAGCCGGCTTCCCATGGAAACAGTTTTCCTGAGGTGCAGAACCTCTCCCAAGTGGTTTTGGCAAGGTAAAGCAAATGCCCTCCACGTCTCTGGACGAAACCACAGTGCCCAGCCATGTTCTAAACCCTCCCATACTCACTGGGCTTCTGGCAGCAGGAGTGAAAAGAAAGCACAGCAATGGGACCCGTTTGACAAAAACCGGCTTTCCACAGGAAAGTCTTTCTCCACATGCGGACATGCTCCCAAGTGCCTGTGGCAAGGTGAAGGAATTGCCATACACTGACCTGGAAGAGACCACAGGGCCCAGGCACAGTCTGAGCCCTTCCCTCATCCCGGCGGTTTTGCTAGCAGGAGTTCAACCCCAACGAACACACCCTGGAGACCCCTGGGGCAAAAACGGCTTCCGAGAAGCAATATGCTCTTTTGTGGAAAACCTATCCCAAGTGGGGGTAGCCAGGTAAAAAAAAATGCCAAACACCCAGGTGTAAGAAACAACATTGCCCAGGCATGGTCTAAGCCCCTCACCTCTTCCCTGTGCTTTGGGGAGCCGGAGGGACACCCGAGGCCCACGGCCCTGAGACCCGTTTGGCCAAAAGCCCGCTTCCCACGGAAACAGTTTTCCTGAGGTTCAGACCCTCTCACAAGTGGTTGTGGCAAGGTAAAGCAAATGCTATCCACGACTCTGGAAGAAACCATAGTGCCCAGCCATGTTCTAAGCCCTGCCATCCTCACTGGGCTTCTGGCAGCAGGAGTGAAAAGAGAGGAGCACAGCACTGGGACCCGTTTGACAAAAACCGGCTTCCCACGAAAAAGTCTTTCTCCACGTGCAGACATGCTCCCAAGTGCTGAGGACATAGTACTGAGACATATTTGGCAGAAACGGGTTCAAATGAAAAATATTTCTTGATGTGCAAACTCTATCTTAATTTGTTGTGGCAAGGTAAAGGATGTTCATATGCTTATTTGTAAGAAATAACAGGTCCCATGGACGGTCTGAGCCCTAAGATCATCACTGTTCTTTTGGTATCATGAGTTAAAACCGAGGCAAACAGCTGAGAAAATTTGGCAAAAACCGCCTTTCAGTGAAATATATTTTCTCTTTTGCAAACTCTATCATAATTGTTTGTGCCAATGTAAAGAAAATGCCATACGCTTATCTGTAAGAAACAGAAGTTTCCAGGATCGGTCTGAGCCCTCACATCATCATAGTGATTTTGGTAGCATTAGTTAATCCCAAACAACACGGTATTGAGACACATTTGACAAAAAACCGCTTCCAACGAAAAATATTTTGTTCATGTTGAAACCCTATCATATGTGGTTGTGGCAATGTAAAGAAAATGCCACACCCTTATGTGTAAGAAACAACATTACCCAGGAACAGTCTAAGCCCTAACATCATCACTGTGCTTTTGGTAGCATGAGTGAAACCCGAGGAATACAGCACTTAGACACATTTGGGAAAAACCGGCTTCCAATGAAAACTATTTTCTTAACGTGGAAACCCTATCACAAGGGGTTGTGGAAGGTAAAGTAAAAAAGCGGAGTTCCAACGAGAAATATTTTCTTCACGTAGAAACCCGTTCCTGGGCACTGTTGCTTCTTACAGATAAGTGTGTGGCATTTATTTATCTGGCCACAACCACTTACGTTTGGGTTTGAAAGGGAAGAAAATATTATTCATTGGAACGCGATTTTTGCCAAATGTGTCTTAGTGCTGTTTGCCTCCGCTTTAACTCCCGCTCCCAAAAGCACAGTGCTGATATTAAGGCTCAGACTGTTCCAGGGCACTGTTGTTTCTTACAGATAAGCGTATGGCATTTTCTTTACATTGGCACAAACAATTATGGGTTTCGGGTTCGGGTTCGGGTTAGGGGCTTGGGTTCTGGTTCTGGTTCTGGTTCGGGTAGGTTTCAGGTTCGGGTTCGGGTTCGGGTAGGGTTCAGTTTCGGTTTCGGTTCGGGTTCGGTATCGGTTTCGCTTTCAGTTATGGATTCGGGTTCGGGTTCGGGTTAGGGGTTAGGGTTCGGGTTCGGGTTCTGGTTCGGGATTGGTTTCGCTTTCGAGTATGGATTCGGGTTCGGGTTCGGGTTCGGGTTAGGATTAGGGTTCGGGTTCGGGTTCAGGTTCGGGTTAGGGTTCGGGTTAGGGTTAGGGTAAGGGTTCGGATTAGGGTTCGGGTTCGGGTTAGGGTTCGGGTTCAGGTTAGGGTTCGGGTTCGGGTTAGGGTTCGGGTTAGGGTTCGGGTTAGGGTTAGGGTTAGGGTTCAGTTTAGGGTTAGGGTTAGGGTTAGGGTTCAGGTTAGGGTTCGGGTTAGGGTTCGGGTTCGGGTTAGGGTTCGGGTTCGGGTTAGGGTTCGGGTTCGGGTTCGGTTTAGGGTTCGGGTTTGGGTTAGGGTTCGGGTTAGGGTTAGGGTTCGGTTTAGGGTTAGGGTTCGGATTAGGGTTAGGGTTCGGATTAGGGTTCGTTTTCGGGTTAGGGTTCGGGTTCAGGTTAGGGTTAGGGTTCGGGTTAGGGTTAGGGTTAGGGTTCGGGTTAGGGTTAGGGTTAGGGTTAGGGTTAGGGGTTAGGGTTAGGGTTAGGGTTAGGGTTAGGGTTAGGGTTATGGTTCGGGTTAGGGTTCGGGTTAGGGATCGGGTTCGGGTTAGGGTTCGGGTTAGGGTTCGGGTTAGGGTTAAGGTTACTGTTAGGGTTTGGTTTTGGGTTAGGGTTAGGTTTGCGGTTATATTTCGGGTATGGTTAGGGTTAGGGTTAGAGTTCCGGTTAGGATTCGTGTTCGGGTTAGGGTTTGGGTTAGGGCTAGGGTTCGGTTAGGGTTAGGGTTAGGGTTAGGGTTAGGGTTTGGGTTAGGATTAGAGTGAGGTTTAGGGTTTGGGTTCGGGTTAGGTTTTGGGTTAGGTTTACGGTTAGGGTTAGGGTTACGATTCAGTTTCGGGTCGGATTAGGGGTAGGGTTTGGGTTCGGGTTAGGGTTCGGGGTAGGGTTAGGGTTCGTGTTAGGGTTAGGGTTAGGGTTAGGGTTAGGTTTCGGGTTAGGGTTAGGGTGCGGGATCGGTTTTGGTTTAGGGTTCGGGTTCGGGTATCGTTTGGGTTATGGTTAGTGTTTGGCTTCGGGTTCGGGTTAGGTTTAGAGTTAGGGTTCGTGTTAGGGTTCGGGTTAGGGTTCGGATCAGGGTTAGGGTTATGGTTAGGGTTACGTTTCGGGTTCGGTTTAGTGTTAGGGTTAGAGTTAGTGTTCCGGTTAGGGATAGCGTTAAGGTTAGGGTCGGGTTAGGGTTAGGTTTCGGGTTCGGGTTAGGGTTAGGGTTAGGGTTAGGTTTCCGGTTAGGGATAGGGTTAGGGTTAGGGTCGGGTTAGGGTTAGGGTTTGGATTCGGGTTCGGGTTCAGGTTAGGGTTAGGGTTATAGTTCGGGTAGGGTTAGGGTTACGGTTAGGGTTACGGTTAGGTTTAGGGTTAGGGATCGGGTTAGGGTTAGGGTTAGAGTTCGGGTTAGGGTTTGGGTTAGGGTTAGGGTTTGGATTCGTGTTCGGATTCAGGTTAGGGTTAGGGTTAGGGTTCGGATAGGGTTAGGGTTCGGGTTCGGGTTATGGTTAGGGTTAGGGTTAGGTTTACGGTTAGGGTTAGGGTTAGGGTTCAGGTTAGGTTTAGGGTTCAGGTTAGGGTTCGGGTTCGGGTTAGGGTTCGGGTTCGGGATAGGGTTCGGTTTCAGTTTAGGGTTAGGGTTAGGGTTATGGTTAGCGTTCGGGTTAGAGTTAGGGTTAGGGTTAGGGTTACTGTTTCGTTTAGGGTTAGGGTTAGGGTTAGGGTTCTAGTTAGGGTTAGGGTTCGGGTTAGTGTTAGGGTTACTGTTAGGGTTAGGTTTTGGGTTAGGGTTCGTGTTAGGGTACGGGTTACGGTTAGGGTTCGTGTTAGGGTTAGGGTTAGGGTTAGGGTTAGGGTTAGGGGTTAGGGTTAGGGTTAGGGTAAGGGTTAGGGTTAGGGTTCGGGTTAGGTTTCCGGTTAGGGATAGGGTTAGGGTTAGGGTCATGTTAGGGTTAGGGTTCGGGTTAGTGTTAGGGTTCGGGTTAGGCTTATTTTTAGTATTAGGGTTAGGGTTCGGGTTAGGGTTAGAGTGAGGTTTAGGGTTTGGGTTCTGGTTAGGTTTACGTTTAGGGTTAGGGTTAGGGTTAGGGTTCAGGTTAGGGTTAGGGTTAGGGTTCAGGTTAAGGTTAGGGTTAGGGTTAGGGTTAGGGTTAGGGTTAGGGTTCGGGTTAGGGTTAGGGTTTGGATTCGGGTTCGGGTTCGCGTTAGGGTTAGGGTTAGGGTTAGAGTTCGGGTTAGGGTTAGGGTTAGGGTTAGGGTTAGGGTTAGGGATACCATTCGGGTTCGGAGTTGGGTTAGGGTTAGGGTTAGGGTTCAGGTTTGGGGTAGTGTTAGGGTTAGGGTCAGGTTAGGGTTAGGCTTTGGGTTAGGGTTACGTTTAGGGTTAGGGTTAGGGTTAGGGTTAGGGTTCGGATCAGGGTTAGGGTTAGGGTTAGGGTTAGGGTTAGGTTTAGGTTAGGGTTAGGGTTTGGATTCGGGTTCGGGTTCGGGTTAGGGTTAGGGTTAGGGTTAGGGTTTGGGTTAGTGTTATGGTTAGGGTTCGGGTTCAGGTTAGGGTTCGGTTTAGGGTTAGAGTTCAGGTTCGGGTTTGGGTCAGGGTTCGGGTGACGTTTAGGGCTAGGGTTAGGGTTAGGTTTCGGGTTACGGTTAGGGTTCAGGTTCGGGTTCGGTTTCGGGTTCAGGTTCGGGTTCGGTTGGGGTTAGGGTTAGGGTTAGAGTTCGGGTTAGGGTTTAGGTTAGGGTTAGGGTTTGGATTCGGGTTCGGGTTCAGGTTAGGGTTAGGATTAGGGTTCGGGTAGGGTTAGGGTTCGTGTTAGGGTTAGGGTTACTGTTAGGGTTAGGTTTTGGGTTAGGGTTCGTGTTAGGGTACGGATTAGGGTTAGGGTTCGGGTTAGGGTTAGGTTTAGGGTTATATTTCGGGTATGGTTAGGGTTAGGGTTAGAGTTCCGGTTAGGATTTGGGTTCGGGTTAGGGTTCGGGTTAGGGCTAGGGTTCGGGTTAGGGTTAGGGTTCGGGTTAGGGGTTCGGGTTTGGCTTCCGGTTAGGGATTCGCGTTAGGGCTAGGGTTCGGGTTAGGGTTCGGGTTCGGGTTAGGGTTAGGGTTAGGGTTAGGGTTGGGGTTAGGTTTCCGGTTAGGGATAGGTTTAGGGTTAGGGTCGTGTTAGGGTTAGGGTTCGGGTTAGGGTTAGGGTTTGCGTTAGGCTTAATTTTAGTATTAGGGTTAGGGTTCGGGTTAGGGTTAGAGTGAGGTTTAGGGTTTGGGTTCGGGTTAGGTTTAGGGTTAGGGTTAGGGTTAGGGTTAGGGTTAGGGTTTGGTTTAGGGTTAGGGTTAGGGTTAGGGTTCACGTTACGGTTAGAGTTAGGTTTAGGGTTAGGGTTGGTTTTCGTGGTAGGGTTAGGGTTAGGGTTAGGGTTAGGTTTCGGGTTAGGGTTAGGATTACTGTGAGGGTTCGTGTTAGGGCTAGGGTTCTGGTTAGGTTTCTGGTTCGGTTTAGGGTTAGGGTTCGGGTTAGGGTTCTCGTTCGCGTAGGGTACGGTTAGGGTTCGGGTTCAGGTTTGTGTTAGGCTGAGGTTTAGGGTTAGGGTTAGGGTTAGGGTTCAGGTTACGGTTCGGGTTAGGGTTCGAGTAAGGGTTAGGGTAAGGGTTAGGATTAGGTTAGGGTTAGGGTTAGGATTCGAGTTAGGGTTAGGGTTAGGGTTAGGGTTAGGGTTCCATTTAGGGTTCGGGTTAGGGTTAGGGTTTGGGTTAGGGCTAGTGTTCGGTTTAGGATTAGGGTTCGGGTTAGAGTTATGGTTAGGGATCAGGTTAGGGTTAGGGTTAGGGTTAGGGGTTAGGGTTAGGGTTAGGGTTCGGGTTAGGGTCAGGGTAATGGTCAGGATCACGCTCAGGGTCTCGGTCAGGGTATAGGGTTTGGATTCTAGTTAGGGTACGGGTCGGGTAAGAGACCACAGTGCCCAGGCACCGTCTTAGCCCTTCCCTCATGCCGGCGGTTTTGCTAGCAGGAGTTCAACCCCAACGAACACAGCCCGGAGACCCCTGGGGCAAAAACGGCTTCCGACGAACAATAGGTGCTTGCTGTGGAAAATGTATCCCAAGTGGGGGTAGCCAGATCAACAAAATGCCACACACCCAGGTGTAAGAAACAACATTGCCCAGACATGGTCTAAGCCCCTCACCTCGTCCCTGTGCTTTGGGGAGCCGGAGGGACAGCCGAGGCCCTCGGACCTGAGACCCCTTTGCAAAAAGCCGGCTTCCCACGGAAAGAGTTTTCCTGAGGTGCAGACCCTCTCCCAAGTGGTTGTGGCAAGGTAAAGGAAATGCCCTCCACTTCTCTAGAAGAAACCACAGTGCCCAGGCATGTTCTAAGCCCTCCCATCCTCTCTGGGCTTCTGGCAGCAGGAGTGAAAAGAGAGGAGCACAGCACTGGGACCAGTAGTACAAAAACGGCTTCCCACGGGAAAGTCTCCACGTGCAGACATGCTCCCCAGTGCCTGTGGCAAGGTGAAGGAAATGCCATACACTGACCTGTAAGAGACCACAGGGTCCAGGCACAGTCTGAGCCATTTCCTCATCCCGGCGGTTTTCCTAGCAGGAGTTGAACCCCAACGACCCCAGCCCGGAGAACCCTGGGGCAAAAACAGCTTACAACGAGCAATATGCTCTTGCTGTGGAAAACCTATGCAAAGTGGGGGTAGCCAGGTAAACAAAATGCCACACCCCGAGGTGTAAGAAACAAAATTGCCCAGGCATAGTCTAAGCCCCTCACCTTGTCCCTGTGCTTGTGGGAGCCGGAGGGACACCCGAGGCCCACGGCCCTGAGACCCATATGGCAAAAAATGGCTTCCCACGGACACAGTTTTCCTGAGGTACAGACCCTCTCCCAAGTGGTTGTGGCAACTTAAAGCAAATGCCATCCACTTCTCTGGAAGAAACCACAGTGCCCAGCCATGTTCTAAGCCCTCCCATCCTCCCTGGGCTTCAGGCAGCAGGAGTGTAAAGAGAGGAGCAGAGCACTGGGACCCGTTTGACAAAAACCGGCTTCCCACGGGAAAGTCTTTCTCCACGTGCAGACATGCTCCCAGGTGCCTGTGGCAAGGGGAAGGAAATGCCATACACTGACCTGGAAGAGACCACAGGGCCCAGGCACAGTCTGAACCCTTCCCTCATCCCGGCGGTTTTGCTAGCAGGAGTTCTACCCCAAAGAACACAGCCCGGAGACCCCTGAGGCAAAAACGGCTTCTGACGAACAATAGGTGCTTGCTGTGGAAAACGTATCTCAAGTGGGGGTAGCCAGGTCAACAACATGCCACACACCCAGGTGTAAGAAACAACATTGCCCATGCATGGTCTAAGCCCCTCACCTCGTCCCTGTGCTTTGGGGAGCCGGAGGGACAGCCGAGGCCCACGGCCCTGAGACCCTTTGCAAAAAGCCGGCTTCCCACGGAAACAGCTTTCCTGAGGTGCAAACCCTATCCCAAGTGGTTGTGGAAAGGTAAAGCAAATGCCCTCCACTTCTCTGGAAGAAACCACAGCGCCCAGCCATGTTCTAAGCCCTCCCATCCTCCCTGGGCTTCTGGCAGCAGGAGTGAAAAGAGAGGAGAAGAGCACTGGGACCCGTTTGACAAAAACCGGCTTCCCACGGGAAAGTCTTTCTCCACGTGCAGACATGCTCCCAGGTGCCTGTGGCAAGGGGAAGGAAATGCCATACACTGACCTGGAAGAGACCACAGGGCCCAGGCACAGTCTGAACCCTTCCCTCATCCCGGCGGTTTTGCTAGCAGGAGTTCAACCCCAATGAACACAGCCCGGAGACCCCTGGGGCAAAAACGGCTTCAGACGAACAATAGGTGCTTGCTGTGGAAAACCTATCCCAACTGGGGGTAGCCAGGTCAACAAAGTGCCACACACCCAGGTGTAAGAAACAACATTGCCCAGCCATGGTCTAAGCCCCTCACCTCGTCCCTGTGCTTTGGGGAGCCGGAGGGACAGCCGAGGCCCACGGCCCTGAGACCCCTTTGCAAAAAGCCGGCTTCCCACGGAAACAGTTTTCCTGAGGTGCAGACCCTCTCCCAAGTGGTTGTGGCAAGGTAAAGCAAATGCCCTCCACTTCTCTGGAAGAAACCACAGTGCCCAGCCATGTTCTAAGCCCTCCCATCCTCTCTGGGCTTCTGGCAGCAGGAGTGAAAAGAGAGGAGCACAGCACTGGGACGCGTGTGACAAAAACCGGCTTCCCACGGGAAAGTCTTTCTCCACGTGCAGACATGCTCCCAGGTGCCTGTGGCAAGGGGAAGGAAATGCCATACACTGACCTGGAAGAGACCACAGGGCCCAGGCACAGTCTGAGCCCTTCCCTCATCCCGGCGGTTTTGTTAGCAGGAGTTCAACCCTAACGAACCCAGCAAGGAGACCCGTGGGGCAAATACGGTTTCCGCTGCGCAATATGCTCTTGCTGTGGAATACCTACCCAAGTGGGTGTAGCCAGGTAAGCAAAATGGAACACACCCAAGTGTAAGAAAAAACATTGCCCAGGCGTGGTCTAAGCATCTCAACGCGCCGCTGTGCTTTGGGGAGCCCAAGGGACACCCGAGTTCCACGGCTCTGAGACAAGTTTGGCCAAAAGCCGGCTTCCCATGGAAACAGTTTTCCTGAGGTGCAGACCCTCTCGCAAGTGGTGGTGGCAAGGTAAAGCAAATGCCGTCCACTTCTCTAGAAGAAACCACAGTGCCCAGGCATGTTCTAAGCCCTCCCATCCTCTCTAGGCTTCTGGCAGCAGGAGTGAAAAGAGAGGAGCACAGCACTGGGACCAGTAGTACAAAAACGGCTTCCCACGGGAAAGTCTCCACGTGCAGACATGCTCCCCAGTGCCTGTGGCAAGGTGAAGGAAATGCCATACACTGACCTGTAAGAGACCACAGGGTCCAGGCACAGTCTGAGCCATTTCCTCATCCCGGCGGTTTTCCTAGCAGGAGTTGAACCCCAACGACCCCAGCCCGGAGAACCCTGGGGCAAAAACAGCTTACAACGAGCAATATGCTCTTGCTGTGGAAAACCTATGCAAAGTGGGGGTAGCCAGGTAAACAAAATGCCACACCCCGAGGTGTAAGAAACAAAATTGCCCAGACATAGTCTAAGCCCCTCACCTTGTCCCTGTGCTTGTGGGAGCCGGAGGGACACCCGAGGCCCACGGCCCTGAGACCCATATGGCAAAAAATGGCTTCCCACGGACACAGTTTTCCTGAGGTACAGACCCTCTCCCAAGTGGTTGTGGCAACTTAAAGCAAATGCCATCCACTTCTCTGGAAGAAACCACAGTGCCCAGCCATGTTCTAAGCCCTCCCATCCTCCCTGGGCTTCTGGCAGCAGGAGTGAAAAGAGAGGAGCAGAGCACTGGGACCCGTTTGACAAAAACCGGCTTCCCACGGGAAAGTCTTTCTCCACATGCAGAATTGCTCCCAGGTGCCTGTGGCAAGGGGAAGGAAATGCCATACACTGACCTGGAAGAGACCGCAGGGCCCAGGCACAGTCTGAACCCTTCCCTCATCCCGGCGGTTTTGCTAGCAGGAGTTCAACCCCAACGAACACAGCCCGGAGACCCCTGAGGCAAAAACGGCTTCCGACGAACAAGAGGTGCTTGCTGTGGAAAACCTATCCCAAGTGGGGGTAGCCAGATCAACAAAATGCCACACACCCACGTGTAAGAAACAACATTGCCCAGGCATGGTCTAAGCCCCTCACCTCGTCCCTGTGCTTTGGGGAGCCGGAGGGACAGCCGAGGCCCACGGCCCTGAGACCCCTTTGCAAAAAGCCGGCTTCCCACGGAAACAGCTTTCCTGAGGTCAGACCCTCTCACAAGTGGTTGTGGCAAGGTAAAGCAAATGCCCTCCACTTCTCTGGAAGAAACCACAGTGCCCAGCCATGTTCTAAGCCCTCCCATCCTCCCTGGGCTTCTGGCAGCAGGAGTGAAAAGAGAGGAGCAGAGCACTGGAACCCGTTTGACAAAAACCGGCTTACCACGGGAAAGTCTTTCTCCTCGTGCAGACATGTTCCCAGGTGCCTGTGGCAAGGGGAAGGAAATGCCATACACTGACCTGGAAGAGACCACAGGGCCCAGGCACAGTCTGAACCCTTCCCTCATCCCGGCGGTTTTGCTAGCAGGAGTTCAACCCCAACGAACACAGCCCGGAGACCCCTGAGGCAAAAACGGCTTCTGACGAACAATAGGTGCTTGCTGTGGAAAACGTATCTCAAGTGGGGGTAGCCAGGTCAACAACATGCCACACACCCAGGCGTAAGAAACAACATTGCCCAGGCATGGTCTAAGCCCCTCACCTCGTCCCTGTGCTTTGGGGAGCCGGAAGGTCAGCCGAGGCCCACGGCCCTGAGACCCCTTTGCAAAAAGCCGGCTTCCCACGGAAACAGCTTTCCTGAGGTGCAGACCCTCTCACAAGTGGTTGTGGCAGGGTAAAGCAAATGCCCTCCACTTCTCTGGAAGAAACCACAGTGTCCAGCCATGTTCTAAGCCCTCCCATCCTCCCTGGGCTTCTGGCAGCAGGAGTGAAAAGAGAGGAGCAGAGCACTGGGACCCGTTTGACAAAAACCGGCTTCCCACGGGAAAGTCTTTCTCCACGTGCAGACATGCTCCCAGGTGCCTGTGGCAAGGGGAAGGAAATGCCATATACTGACCTGGAAGAGACCACAGGGCCCAGGCACAGTCTGAGCCCTTCCCTCATCCCGGCGGTTTTGCTAGCAGGAGTTCAACTCCAACGAACCCAGCAAGGAGACCCGTGGGGCAAATACGGCTTCCGCTGAGAAATATGCTCTTGCTCTGGAATACCTACCCAAGTGGGGGTAGCCAGGTAAGCAAAATGGAACACACCCAAGTGTAAGAAAAAACATTGCCCAGGCGTGGTCTAAGCATCTCAACGCGCCGCTGTGCTTTGGGGAGCCCAAGGGACACCCGAGTTCCACGGCTCTGAGACAAGTTTGGCCAAAAGCCGGCTTCCCATGGAAACAGTTTTCCTGAGGTGCAGACCCTCTCACAAGTGGTTGTGGCAAGGTAAAGCAAATGCCATCCACTTCTCTAGAAGAAACCACAGTGCCCAGGCATGTTCTAAGCCCTCCCATCCTCTCTGGGCTTCTGGCAGCAGGAGTGAAAAGAGAGGAGCACAGCACTGGGACCAGAAGGACAAAACCGGCTTCCCACGGGAAAGTCTCCACGTGCAGACATGCTCCCCAGTGCCTGTGGCAAGGTGAAGGAAATGCCATACACTGACCTGTAAGAGACCACAGGGCCCAGGCACAGTCTGAGCCATTCCCTCATCCCGGCGGTTTTCCTAGCAGGAGTTCAACCCCAACGACCCCAGCCCGGAGAACCCTGGGGCAAAAACAGCTTACAACGAGCAATATGCTCTTGCTGTGGAAAACCTATCCAAAGTGGGGGTAGCCAGGTAAACAAAATGCCACACCCCGAGGTGTAAGAAACAAAATTGCCCAGGCATAGTCTAAGCCCCTCACCTTGTCCCTGTGCTTGTGGGAGCCGGAGAGACACCCGAGGCCCACGGCCCTGAGACCCATATGGCAAAAAATGGCTTCCCACGGACACAGTTTTCCTGAGGTACAGACCCTCTCACAAGTGGTTGTGGCAAGTTAAAGCAAATGCCATCCACTTCTCTGGAAGAAACCACAGTGCCCAGCCATGATCTAAGCCCTCCCATCCTCACTGGGCTTCTGGCAGCAGGAGTGAAAAAGAAGAGCACAGCATTGGGACCCATTTGACAAAAACCGGCTTCCCACGAAAAAGTCTTTCTCCACGTGCAGACATGCTCCCAAGTGCCTGTGGCAAGGTGAAGGAAATGCCATACACTGACCTGGAAGAGACCACAGGGCCCAGGCACATTCTAAGCCCTTCCCTCATCCCGGCGGTTTTGCTAGCAGGAGTTCAACCCCAACGAACACAGCCCGGAGACCCCTGGGGCAAATACGGCTACCGACGAGCAATATGCTCTTGCTGTGGAAAACCTATCCAAAGTAGGGGTAGCCAGTTAAACAAAATGCCACACACCCAGCTGTGAGAAACAACATGGCCCAAGCATGGTCTAAGCCCCTCATCTCGTCCCTTGCTTTGGGGAGCCGGAGGGACACCCGAGGAAAACGGCCCTGAGACCCGTCTGGCAAAAAGCCGGCTTCCCAAGGAAACTGTTTTCCTGAGGTGCAGACCCTCTCACAAGTGGTTGTGGCAAGGTAAAGCAAATGCCATTTACGTCTCTGGAAGAAACCACAGTGTCCAGCCATGTTCTAAACACTCCCATCCTCACTGGTCTTCTGGCAGCAGGAGTGAAAAGAGAGGAGCACAGCACTGGGACCCGTTTGACAAAAACCGGCTTCCCACGGGAAAGTCTTTCTCCACGTGCAAACATGCTCCCAAGTGCCTGTGGCAAGGTGAAGGAAATGCCATAGACTGACCTGTAAGAGACCACAGGGCCCAGGCACAGTCTGAGCCCTTCCCTCATCCCGGCGGTTTTGCTAGCAGGAGTTCAACCCCAAGGAACACAGCCCGGAGACCCCTGGGGCAAATACGGCTTCCGACGAGCAATACGCTCTTGCTGTGGAAAACCTATCCCAAGTGGGGGTAGCCAGGTAAACAAAATGCCACACACCCAGGTTAAAGAAGCAACATTGCCCAGGCATGGTCTAAGCCCCTCAACTCGTCCCTGTGCTTTTGGGAGACCGAGGGACACCTGAAGCCCACGGCCCTGAGACCCATTTGACAAAAAGACGGCTTCCCACGGAAACAGATTCCTGAGGTGCAGACCCTCTCACAAGTGGTTGTGGCAAGGTAAAGCAAATGCCATCCACGATTCTGGAAGAAACCACAGTGCCCAGCCATGTTCTAAACTGCCCAGGTATGGTCTAAGCCCCTCACCTCATCCCTGTGCTTTTGGGAGCCATAGGGAAACCCGAGGCCCACGGCCATGATACCCGTTTGGCCAAAAGCCGGCTTCCCACGGAAACAGTTTTCCTGAGGTGCAGACCCTCTCACAAGTGGTTGTGGCAAGGTAAAGCAAATGCCCTCCACTTCTCTGGAAGAAACCACAGTGCCCAGCCATGTTCTAAACACTCCCATCCTCACTTTGCTTCTGGCAGCAGGAGTGAAAAGAGAAGAGCACAGCACTGGGAACCATTTCACAAAAACCGGCTTCCCACGGGAAAGTCTTTCTCCACGTGCAGACATGCTACCAAGTGCCTGCGGCAAGGTGAAGGAAATGCCATACACTGACCTGGAAGAGACCACAGGGCCCAGGCACAGTCTGAGCCCTTCCCTCATCCCGGCGGTTTTGCTAGCAGGAGTTCAACCCCAAAGAACACAGCCCGGAGACCCCTGGGGCAAATACGTCTTCCGACGAGCAATACGCTCTTGCTGTGGAAAACCTATCCCAAGTGGGGGTAGCCAGGTACACAAAATGCCACACACCCAGGTGAAAGAAACAACATTGCCCAGGCATGGTCTAAGCCCCTCACCTCATCCCTGTGCTTTTGGGAGCCGGAGGGTAACCCGAGGCCCACGGCCATGATACCCGTTTGGCCAAAAGCCGGCTTCCCACGGAAACAGTTTTCCTGAGGTGCAGACCCTCTCACAAGTGGTTGTGGCAAGGTAAAGCAAATTCCATCCACGTCTCTGGAAGAAACCACAGTGCCCAGCCATTTTCTAAGCCCTCCCATCCTCACTGGGCCTCTGGCAGCAGGAGTGAAAAAGAGGAGCACAGCACTGGGACCAGTTTGACAAAAACCGGCTTCCCACGGGAAAGTCTTTCTCCACGTGCAGACATGCTCCCAGGTGCCTGTGGCAAGGGGAAGGAAATGCCATACACTGACCTGGAAGAGACCACAGGGCCCAGGCACAGTCTGAACCCTTCCCTCATCCCGGCGGTTTTGCTAGCAGGAGTTCTACCCCAAAGAACACAGCCCGGAGACCCCTGAGGCAAAAACGGCTTCTGACGAACAATAGGTGCTTGCTGTGGAAAACGTATCTCAAGTGGGGGTAGCCAGGTCAACAACATGCCACACACCCAGGTGTAAGAAACAACATTGCCCATGCATGGTCTAAGCCCCTCACCTCGTCCCTGTGCTTTGGGGAGCCGGAGGGACAGCCGAGGCCCACGGCCCTGAGACCCTTTGCAAAAAGCCGGCTTCCCACGGAAACAGCTTTCCTGAGGTGCAAACCCTATCCCAAGTGGTTGTGGAAAGGTAAAGCAAATGCCCTCCACTTCTCTGGAAGAAACCACAGCGCCCAGCCATGTTCTAAGCCCTCCCATCCTCCCTGGGCTTCTGGCAGCAGGAGTGAAAAGAGAGGAGAAGAGCACTGGGACCCGTTTGACAAAAACCGGCTTCCCACGGGAAAGTCTTTCTCCACGTGCAGACATGCTCCCAGGTGCCTGTGGCAAGGGGAAGGAAATGCCATACACTGACCTGGAAGAGACCACAGGGCCCAGGCACAGTCTGAACCCTTCCCTCATCCCGGCGGTTTTGCTAGCAGGAGTTCAACCCCAATGAACACAGCCCGGAGACCCCTGGGGCAAAAACGGCTTCAGACGAACAATAGGTGCTTGCTGTGGAAAACCTATCCCAACTGGGGGTAGCCAGGTCAACAAAGTGCCACACACCCAGGTGTAAGAAACAACATTGCCCAGCCATGGTCTAAGCCCCTCACCTCGTCCCTGTGCTTTGGGGAGCCGGAGGGACAGCCGAGGCCCACGGCCCTGAGACCCTTTTGCAAAAAGCCGGCTTCCCACGGAAACAGTTTTCCTGAGGTGCAGACCCTCTCCCAAGTGGTTGTGGCAAGGTAAAGCAAATGCCCTCCACTTCTCTGGAAGAAACCACAGTGCCCAGCCATGTTCTAAGCCCTCCCATCCTCTCTGGGCTTCTGGCAGCAGGAGTGAAAAGAGAGGAGCAGAGCACTGGGACGCGTGTGACAAAAACCGGCTTCCCACGGGAAAGTCTTTCTCCACGTGCAGACATGCTCCCAGGTGCCTGTGGCAAGGGGAAGGAAATGCCATACACTGACCTGGAAGAGACCACAGGGCCCAGGCACAGTCTGAGCCCTTCCCTCATCCCGGCGGTTTTGCTAGCAGGAGTTCAACCCTAACGAACCCAGCAAGGAGACCCGTGGGGCAAATACGGTTTCCGCTGCGCAATATGCTCTTGCTGTGGAATACCTACCCAAGTGGGTGTAGCCAGGTAAGCAAAATGGAACACACCCAAGTGTAAGAAAAAACATTGCCCAGGCGTGGTCTAAGCATCTCAACGCGCCGCTGTGCTTTGGGGAGCCCAAGGGACACCCGAGTTCCACGGCTCTGAGACAAGTTTGGCCAAAAGCCGGCTTCCCATGGAAACAGTTTTCCTGAGGTGCAGACCCTCTCGCAAGTGGTTGTGGCAAGGTAAAGCAAATGCCGTCCACTTCTCTAGAAGAAACCACAGTGCCCAGGCATGTTCTAAGCCCTCCCATCCTCTCTAGGCTTCTGGCAGCAGGAGTGAAAAGAGAGGAGCACAGCACTGGGACCAGTAGTACAAAAACGGCTTCCCACGGGAAAGTCTCCACGTGCAGACATGCTCCCCAGTGCCTGTGGCAAGGTGAAGGAAATGCCATACACTGACCTGTAAGAGACCACAGGGTCCAGGCACAGTCTGAGCCATTTCCTCATCCCGGCGGTTTTCCTAGCAGGAGTTGAACCCCAACGACCCCAGCCCGGAGAACCCTGGGGCAAAAACAGCTTACAACGAGCAATATGCTCTTGCTGTGGAAAACCTATGCAAAGTGGGGGTAGCCAGGTAAACAAAATGCCACACCCCGAGGTGTAAGAAACAAAATTGCCCAGACATAGTCTAAGCCCCTCACCTTGTCCCTGTGCTTGTGGGAGCCGGAGGGACACCCGAGGCCCACGGCCCTGAGACCCATATGGCAAAAAATGGCTTCCCACGGACACAGTTTTCCTGAGGTACAGACCCTCTCCCAAGTGGTTGTGGCAACTTAAAGCAAATGCCATCCACTTCTCTGGAAGAAACCACAGTGCCCAGCCATGTTCTAAGCCCTCCCATCCTCCCTGGGCTTCTGGCAGCAGGAGTGAAAAGAGAGGAGCAGAGCACTGGGACCCGTTTGACAAAAACCGGCTTCCCACGGGAAAGTCTTTCTCCACATGCAGACATGCTCCCAGGTGCCTGTGGCAAGGGGAAGGAAATGCCATACACTGACCTGGAAGAGACCACAGGGCCCAGGCACAGTCTGAACCCTTCCCTCATCCCGGCGGTTTTGCTAGCAGGAGATCAACCCCAACGAACACAGCCCGGAGACCCCTGAGGCAAAAACGGCTTCCGACGAACAAGAGGTGCTTGCTGTGGAAAACCTATCCCAAGTGGGGGTAGCCAGATCAACAAAATGCCACACACCCACGTGTAAGAAACAACATTGCCCAGGCATGGTCTAAGCCCCTCACCTCGTCCCTGTGCTTTGGGGAGCCGGAGGGACAGCCGAGGCCCACGGCCCTGAGACCCCTTTGCAAAAAGCCGGCTTCCCACGGAAACAGCTTTCCTGAGGTCAGACCCTCTCACAAGTGGTTGTGGCAAGGTAAAGCAAATGCCCTCCACTTCTCTGGAAGAAACCACAGTGCCCAGCCATGTTCTAAGCCCTCCCATCCTCCCTGGGCTTCTGGCAGCAGGAGTGAAAAGAGAGGAGCAGAGCACTGGAACCCGTTTGACAAAAACCGGCTTCCCACGGGAAAGTCTTTCTCCACGTGCAGACATGCTCCCAGGTGCCTGTGGCAAGGGGAAGGAAATGCCATATACTGACCTGGAAGAGACCACAGGGCCCAGGCACAGTCTGAGCCCTTCCCTCATCCCGGCGGTTTTGCTAGCAGGAGTTCAACTCCAACGAACCCAGCAAGGAGACCCGTGGGGCAAATACGGCTTCCGCTGAGAAATATGCTCTTGCTGTGGAATACCTACCCAAGTGGGGGTAGCCAGGTAAGCAAAATGGAACACACCCAAGTGTAAGAAAAAACATTGCCCAGGCGTGGTCTAAGCATCACAACGCGCCGCTGTGCTTTGGGGAGCCCAAGGGACACCCGAGTTCCACGGCTCTGAGACAAGTTTGGCCAAAAGCCGGCTTCCCATGGAAACAGTTTTCCTGAGGTGCAGACCCTCTCACAAGTGGTTGTGGCAAGGTAAAGCAAATGCCATCCACTTCTCTAGAACAAAAAACAGGGCCCAGCCATGTTCTAAGCCCTCCCATTCTCTCTGGGCTTCTGGCAGCAGGAGTGAAAAGAGAGGAGCACAGCACTGGGACCAGAAGGACAAAACCGGCTTCCCACGGGAAAGTCTCCACGTGCAGACATGCTCCCCAGTGCCTGTGGCAAGGTGAAGGAAATGCCATACACTGACCTGTAAGAGACCACAGGGCCCAGGCACAGTCTGAGCCATTCCCTCATCCCGGCGGTTTTCCTAGCAGGAGTTCAACCCCAACGACCCCAGCCCGGAGAACCCTGGGGCAAAAACAGCTTACAACGAGCAATATGCTCTTGCTGTGGAAAACCTATCCAAAGTGGGGGTAGCCAGGTAAACAAAATGCCACACCCCGAGGTGTAAGAAACAAAATTGCCCAGGCATAGTCTAAGCCCCTCACCTTGTCCCTGTGCTTGTGGGAGCCGGAGAGACACCCGAGGCCCACGGCCCTGAGACCCATATGGCAAAAAATGGCTTCCCACGGACACAGTTTTCCTGAGGTACAGACCCTCTCACAAGTGGTTGTGGCAAGTTAAAGCAAATGCCATCCACTTCTCTGGAAGAAACCACAGTGCCCAGCCATGATCTAAGCCCTCCCATCCTCACTGGGCTTCTGGCAGCAGGAGTGAAAAAGAAGAGCACAGCATTGGGACCCATTTGACAAAAACCGGCTTCCCACGAAAAAGTCTTTCTCCACGTGCAGACATGCTCCCAAGTGCCTGTGGCAAGGTGAAGGAAATGCCATACACTGACCTGGAAGAGACCACAGGGCCCAGGCACATTCTAAGCCCTTCCCTCATCCCGGCGGTTTTGCTAGCAGGAGTTCAACCCCAACGAACACAGCCCGGAGACCCCTGGGGCAAATACGGCTACCGACGAGCAATATGCTCTTGCTGTGGAAAACCTATCCAAAGTAGGGGTAGCCAGTTAAACAAAATGCCACACACCCAGCTGTGAGAAACAACATGGCCCAAGCATGGTCTAAGCCCCTCATCTCGTCCCTTGCTTTGGGGAGCCGGAGGGACACCCGAGGAAAACGGCCCTGAGACCCGTCTGGCAAAAAGCCGGCTTCCCAAGGAAACTGTTTTCCTGAGGTGCAGACCCTCTCACAAGTGGTTGTGGCAAGGTAAAGCAAATGCCATTTACGTCTCTGGAAGAAACCACAGTGTCCAGCCATGTTCTAAACACTCCCATCCTCACTGGTCTTCTGGCAGCAGGAGTGAAAAGAGAGGAGCACAGCACTGGGACCCGTTTGACAAAAACCGGCTTCCCACGGGAAAGTCTTTCTCCACGTGCAAACATGCTCCCAAGTGCCTGTGGCAAGGTGAAGGAAATGCCATAGACTGACCTGTAAGAGACCACAGGGCCCAGGCACAGTCTGAGCGCTTCCCTCATCCCGGCGGTTTTGCTAGCAGGAGTTCAACCCCAAGGAACACAGCCCGGAGACCCCTGGGGCAAATACGGCTTCCGACGAGCAATACGCTCTTGCTGTGGAAAACCTATCCCAAGTGGGGGTAGCCAGGTAAACAAAATGCCACACACCCAGGTTAAAGAAGCAACATTGCCCAGGCATGGTCTAAGCCCCTCAACTCGTCCCTGTGCTTTTGGGAGACCGAGGGACACCTGAAGCCCACGGCCCTGAGACCCATTTGACAAAAAGACGGCTTCCCACGGAAACAGATTCCTGAGGTGCAGACCCTCTCACAAGTGGTTGTGGCAAGGTAAAGCAAATGCCATCCACGATTCTGGAAGAAACCACAGTGCCCAGCCATGTTCTAAGCTGCCCAGGTATGGTCTAAGCCCCTCACCTCATCCCTGTGCTTTTGGGAGCCATAGGGAAACCCGAGGCCCACGGCCATGATACCCGTTTGGCCAAAAGCCGGCTTCCCACGGAAACAGTTTTCCTGAGGTGCAGACCCTCTCACAAGTGGTTGTGGCAAGGTAAAGCAAATGCCCTCCACTTCTCTGGAAGAAACCACAGTGCCCAGCCATGTTCTAAACACTCCCATCCTCACTTTGCTTCTGGCAGCAGGAGTGAAAAGAGAAGAGCACAGCACTGGGAACCATTTCACAAAAACCGGCTTCCCACGGGAAAGTCTTTCTCCACGTGCAGACATGCTACCAAGTGCCTGCGGCAAGGTGAAGGAAATGCCATACACTGACCTGGAAGAGACCACAGGGCCCAGGCACAGTCTGAGCCCTTCCCTCATCCCGGCGGTTTTGCTAGCAGGAGTTCAACCCCAAAGAACACAGCCCGGAGACCCCTGGGGCAAATACGTCTTCCGACGAGCAATACGCTCTTGCTGTGGAAAACCTATCCCAAGTGGGGGTAGCCAGGTACACAAAATGCCACACACCCAGGTGAAAGAAACAACATTGCCCAGGCATGGTCTAAGCCCCTCACCTCATCCCTGTGCTTTTGGGAGCCGGAGGGTAACCCGAGGCCCACGGCCATGATACCCGTTTGGCCAAAAGCCGGCTTCCCACGGAAACAGTTTTCCTGAGGTGCAGACCCTCTCACAAGTGGTTGTGGCAAGGTAAAGCAAATTCCATCCACGTCTCTGGAAGAAACCACAGTGCCCAGCCATTTTCTAAGCCCTCCCATCCTCACTGGGCCTCTGGCAGCAGGAGTGAAAAAGAGGAGCACAGCACTGGGACCAGTTTGACAAAAACCGGCTTCCCACGGGAAAGTCTTTCTCCACGTGCAGACATGCTCCCAGGTGCCTGTGGCAAGGGGAAGGAAATGCCATACACTGACCTGGAAGAGACCACAGGGCCCAGGCACAGTCTGAACCCTTCCCTCAACCCGGCGGTTTTGCTAGCAGGAGTTCAACTCCAAGGAACACAGCCCGGAAACCCCTGGGGCAAAAACGGCTTCCAAGGAACAATAGGTGCTTGCTGTGGAAAACCTATGCAAAGTGGGGGTAGTCAGGTAACCAAATGCCACACACCCAGGTGTAAGAAACAACATTGCCCAGGCTTGGTCCAAGCCCCTCACGTCGTCCCTGTGCTTTTGGGAGCCAGAGGGACACCCGAGGCCCACGGCCCTGAGACCCGTTTGGCCCAAACCCGGCTTCCAACGGAAACAGTTTTCCTGAGGTGCAGACCCTCTCACAAGTGGTTGTGGCAAGGTAAAGCAAATGCCATCCACTTCTCTGGAAGAAACCACAGTGCCCAGCCATGTTCTAACGCCTCCCATCCTCACTGGACTTCTGGCTGCAGGAGAGAAAAGAGAGGAGCACAGCACTGGGACCCGTTTCACAAAAACCGGCTTCCCACGGGAGAGGCTTTCTCCACGTGCAGACATGCTCCCCAGTGCCTGTGGCAAGGTGAAGGAAATGCCATACACTGACCTGTAAGAGACCACAGGGCCCAGGCACAGTCTGAGCCCTTCCCTCATCCCGGCGGTTTTCCTAGCAGGAGTTCAACCCCAACGACCCCAGCCCGGAGAACCCTGAGGCAAAAACGGCTTACAACGAGCAATATGCTCTTGCTGTGGAAAACCTATGCAAAGTGGGGGTAGCCAGGTAAACAAAATGCCACACCCCGAGGTGTAAGAAACAAAATTGCCCAGGCATAGTCTAAGCCCCTCACCTTGTCCCTGTGCTTGTGGGAGCCGGAGGGACACCCGAGGCCCACGGCCCTGAGACCCATATGGCAAAAAATGGCTTCCCACGGACACAGTTTTCCTGAGGTGCAGACCCTCTCACAAGTGGTTCTGGCAAGTTAAAGCAAATGCCATCCACTTCTCTGGAAGAAACCACAGTGCCCAGCCATGTTCTAAGCCCTCCCATCCTCACTGGGCTTCTGGCAGCAGGAGTGAAAAGAGAGGAGCACAGCATTGGGACCCATTTGACAAAAACCGGCTTCCCACGAAAAAGTCTTTCTCCGCATGCAGACATTCTCCCAAGTGCCTGTGGTAAGGTATAGGAAATGCCATACACTGACCTGTAAGAGACCACAGGGCCCAGATACAGTCTGAGCCCTTCCCTCATCCCGTCGGTTTTGCTAGCAGGAGTTCAACCACAACGAACACAGCCCGGAGACCCCTGGGGCAAAAACGGCTTCCAAGGAACAACATGCTCTTGCTGTGGAAAACCTATCCAAAGTGGGGTAGCCAGGAAAAAAAAATGCCACACACCCAGGTGTAAGAAACAACATTGCCCAGGCATGGTCTAAGCCCCTCACCTCGTCCCTGTGCTTTTGGGAGCCAGAGGGACACCCGAGGCCCACAGCCCTGAGACCCATCTGGCAAAAAGCCGGCTTCCCAAGGAAACAGTTTTCCTGAGGTGCAGACCCTCACACAAGTGGTTGTGGCAAGGTAAAGCAAATGCCATCCACTTCTCTTGAAGAAACCACAGTGCCCAGCCATGTTCTAAGCCCTCCCATCCTCACTGAGCTTCTGGCTGCAGGAGTGAAAAGAGAGGAGCACAGCACCTGGACCCGTTTGACAAAAACCGGCTTCCCACGGGAAAGTCTTCTCCACGTGCAGACATGCTCCCAAGTGCCTGTGGCAAGGTGAAGGAAATGCCATACACTGACCTGTAAGAGACCACAGGGCCCAGGCACAGTCTGAGCCCTTCCCTCATCCTGGCAGTTTTGCTAGCAGGAGTTCAACCCCAACGAACACAGCCCGGAGACCCCTGGGGCCAAAACGGCTTCCGACGAGCAATATGCTCTTGCTGTGGAAAACCTATCCCAAGTGGGGGTAGCCAGGTAAACAAAATGCCACACACTCAGGTGTAAGAAACAACATTGCCCAGGCATGTTCTAAGCCCCCCAACTCGTCCCTGTGCTTTTGGGATCCCGTGGAACACACGAGGCCTCGGGCCTGTGACCCGTCTGTCAAAAAGCCGGCTTCCCACGGAAACAGTTTTCCTGAGGTGCAGACCCTCTCACAAGTGGTTGTGGCAAGGTAAAGCAAATGCCATCCACTTCTCTGGAAGAAACCACAATGCCCAGCCATGTTCTAAGCCCTCCCATACTCACTGGGCTTCTGGCAGCAGGAGTGAAAAGAGAGGAGCACAGCACTGGGACCCGTTTGACAAAAACCGGCTTCACACGGGAAAGTCTTTCTCCACCTGCAGACATGCTCCCAAGTGTCTTTGGCAAGGTGAAGGAAATGCCATATACTGACCTGTAAGACACCACAGGGCCCAGGCACAGTCTGAGTCCTTCCCTCATCCTGGCGGTTTTGCTAGCAGGAGTTCCACCCCAACGAACACAGCCCGGAGACCCCTGGGGCCAAAACGGCTTCCGACGAGCAATATGCTCTTGCTGTGGAAAACCTATCCCAAGTGGGGGTAGCCAGGTCAACAAAATGCCACACACCCAGGTGTAAGAAACAACATTGCCCAGGCATGGTCTAAGCCCCTCACCTCGTCCCTGTGCTTTTGGGAGCCGGAGTGACACCCGAGGCCCACGGCCCTGAGACCCGTTTGGTCAAAAGCCGGCTTCCCATGGAAACAGTTTTCCTGAGGTGCAGAACCTCTCCCAAGTGGTTTTGGCAAGGTAAAGCAAATGCCCTCCACGTCTCTGGACGAAACCACAGTGCCCAGCCATGTTCTAAACCCTCCCATACTCACTGGGCTTCTGGCAGCAGGAGTGAAAAGAAAGCACAGCAATGGGACCCGTTTGACAAAAACCGGCTTTCCACAGGAAAGTCTTTCTCCACATGCGGACATGCTCCCAAGTGCCTGTGGCAAGGTGAAGGAATTGCCATACACTGACCTGGAAGAGACCACAGGGCCCAGGCACAGTCTGAGCCCTTCCCTCATCCCGGCGGTTTTGCTAGCAGGAGTTCAACCCCAACGAACACACCCTGGAGACCCCTGGGGCAAAAACGGCTTCCGAGAAGCAATATGCTCTTTTGTGGAAAACCTATCCCAAGTGGGGGTAGCCAGGTAAAAAAAAATGCCAAACACCCAGGTGTAAGAAACAACATTGCCCAGGCATGGTCTAAGCCCCTCACCTCTTCCCTGTGCTTTGGGGAGCCGGAGGGACACCCGAGGCCCACGGCCCTGAGACCCGTTTGGCCAAAAGCCCGCTTCCCACGGAAACAGTTTTCCTGAGGTTCAGACCCTCTCACAAGTGGTTGTGGCAAGGTAAAGCAAATGCTATCCACGACTCTGGAAGAAACCATAGTGCCCAGCCATGTTCTAAGCCCTGCCATCCTCACTGGGCTTCTGGCAGCAGGAGTGAAAAGAGAGGAGCACAGCACTGGGACCCGTTTGACAAAAACCGGCTTCCCACGAAAAAGTCTTTCTCCACGTGCAGACATGCTCCCAAGTGCTGAGGACATAGTACTGAGACATATTTGGCAGAAACGGGTTCAAATGAAAAATATTTCTTGATGTGCAAACTCTATCTTAATTTGTTGTGGCAAGGTAAAGGATGTTCATATGCTTATTTGTAAGAAATAACAGGTCCCATGGACGGTCTGAGCCCTAAGATCATCACTGTTCTTTTGGTATCATGAGTTAAAACCGAGGCAAACAGCTGAGAAAATTTGGCAAAAACCGCCTTTCAGTGAAATATATTTTCTCTTTTGCAAACTCTATCATAATTGTTTGTGCCAATGTAAAGAAAATGCCATACGCTTATCTGTAAGAAACAGAAGTTTCCAGGATCGGTCTGAGCCCTCACATCATCATAGTGATTTTGGTAGCATTAGTTAATCCCAAACAACACGGTATTGAGACACATTTGACAAAAAACCGCTTCCAACGAAAAATATTTTGTTCATGTTGAAACCCTATCATATGTGGTTGTGGCAATGTAAAGAAAATGCCACACCCTTATGTGTAAGAAACAACATTACCCAGGAACAGTCTAAGCCCTAACATCATCACTGTGCTTTTGGTAGCATGAGTGAAACCCGAGGAATACAGCACTTAGACACATTTGGGAAAAACCGGCTTCCAATGAAAACTATTTTCTTAACGTGGAAACCCTATCACAAGGGGTTGTGGAAGGTAAAGTAAAAAAGCGGAGTTCCAACGAGAAATATTTTCTTCACGTAGAAACCCGTTCCTGGGCACTGTTGCTTCTTACAGATAAGTGTGTGGCATTTATTTATCTGGCCACAACCACTTACGTTTGGGTTTGAAAGGGAAGAAAATATTATTCATTGGAACGCGATTTTTGCCAAATGTGTCTTAGTGCTGTTTGCCTCCGCTTTAACTCCCGCTCCCAAAAGCACAGTGCTGATATTAAGGCTCAGACTGTTCCAGGGCACTGTTGTTTCTTACAGATAAGCGTATGGCATTTTCTTTACATTGGCACAAACAATTATGGGTTTCGGGTTCGGGTTCGGGTTAGGGGCTTGGGTTCTGGTTCTGGTTCTGGTTCGGGTAGGTTTCAGGTTCGGGTTCGGGTTCGGGTAGGGTTCAGTTTCGGTTTCGGTTCGGGTTCGGTATCGGTTTCGCTTTCAGTTATGGATTCGGGTTCGGGTTCGGGTTAGGGGTTAGGGTTCGGGTTCGGGTTCTGGTTCGGGATTGGTTTCGCTTTCGAGTATGGATTCGGGTTCGGGTTCGGGTTCGGGTTAGGATTAGGGTTCGGGTTCGGGTTCAGGTTCGGGTTAGGGTTCGGGTTAGGGTTAGGGTAAGGGTTCGGATTAGGGTTCGGGTTCGGGTTAGGGTTCGGGTTCAGGTTAGGGTTCGGGTTCGGGTTAGGGTTCGGGTTAGGGTTCGGGTTAGGGTTAGGGTTAGGGTTCAGTTTAGGGTTAGGGTTAGGGTTAGGGTTCAGGTTAGGGTTCGGGTTAGGGTTCGGGTTCGGGTTAGGGTTCGGGTTAGGGTTAGGGTTCGGGTTCGGGTTCGGTTTAGGGTTCGGGTTTGGGTTAGGGTTCGGGTTAGGGTTAGGGTTCGGTTTAGGGTTAGGGTTCGGATTAGGGTTAGGGTTCGGATTAGGGTTCGTTTTCGGGTTAGGGTTCGGGTTCAGGTTAGGGTTAGGGTTCGGGTTAGGGTTAGGGTTAGGGTTCGGGTTAGGGTTCGGGTTCGGGTTAGGGTTATGGTTCGGGTTAGGGTTCGGGTTAGGGATCGGGTTCGGGTTAGGGTTCGGGTTAGGGTTCGGGTTAGGGTTAGGGTTAGAGTTCGGGTTAGGGTTTGGGTTAGGGTTAGGGTTTGGATTTGGATTCGGGTTCGGGTTCAGGTTAGGGTTAGGGTTAGGGTTCGGGTAGGGTTAGGGTTCGGGTTCGGGTTCAGGTTAGGGTTAGGGTTAGGGTTTCGGTTAGGGTTAGGTTTAGGGTTCGGTTTAGTGTTTGGGTTCAGGTTAGGGTTCGGGTTCGGGTTCGGGTTCGGGTTCGGGATTGGGTTCGGTTTCAGGTTAGGGTTCGGGTTAGGGTTATGGTTAGGGTTCGGGTTAGCGTTATGGTTAGGGTTAGGGTTACTGTTTGGTTTAGGGTTAGGGTTAGGGTTAGGGTTAGGGTGCAGGTTAGGGTTAGGGTTCGGGTTAGGGTTAAGGTTACTGTTAGGGTTTGGTTTTGGGTTAGGGTTAGGTTTGCGGTTATATTTCGGGTATGGTTAGGGTTAGGGTTAGAGTTCCGGTTAGGATTCGTGTTCGGGTTAGGGTTTGGGTTAGGGCTAGGGTTCGGTTAGGGTTAGGGTTAGGGTTAGGGTTAGGGTTTGGGTTAGGATTAGAGTGAGGTTTAGGGTTTGGGTTCGGGTTAGGTTTTGGGTTAGGTTTATGGTTAGGGTTAGGGTTACGATTCAGTTTCGGGTCGGATTAGGGGTAGGGTTTGGGTTCGGGTTAGGGTTCGGGGTAGGGTTAGGGTTCGGGTTCGGGTTCAGAGTAGGGTTAGGGTTAGGGTAAAGATTTGGGTTAGGGTTCGTGTTAGGGTTAGGGTTAGGGTTAGGGTTAGGGTTAGGTTTCGGGTTAGGGTTAGGGTGCGGGATCGGTTTTGGTTTAGGGTTCGGGTTCGGGTATCGTTTGGGTTATGGTTAGTGTTTGGCTTCGGGTTCGGGTTAGGTTTAGAGTTAGGGTTCGTGTTAGGGTTCGGGTTAGGGTTCGGATCAGGGTTAGGGTTATGGTTAGGGTTACGTTTCGGGTTCGGTTTAGTGTTAGGGTTAGAGTTAGTGTTCCGGTTAGGGATAGCGTTAAGGTTAGGGTCGGGTTAGGGTTAGGTTTCGGGTTCGGGTTAGGGTTAGGGTTAGGGTTAGGTTTCCGGTTAGGGATAGGGTTAGGGTTAGGGTCGGGTTAGGGTTAGGGTTTGGATTCGGGTTCGGGTTCAGGTTAGGGTTAGGGTTATAGTTCGGGTAGGGTTAGGGTTAGGGTTAGGGTTACGGTTAGGTTTAGGGTTAGGGATCGGGTTAGGGTTAGGGTTAGAGTTCGGGTTAGGGTTTGGGTTAGGGTTAGGGTTTGGATTCGTGTTCGGATTCAGGTTAGGGTTAGGGTTAGGGTTCGGATAGGGTTAGGGTTCGGGTTCGGGTTATGGTTAGGGTTAGGGTTAGGTTTACGGTTAGGGTTAGGGTTAGGGTTCAGGTTAGGTTTAGGGTTCAGGTTAGGGTTCGGGTTCGGGTTAGGGTTCGGGTTCGGGATAGGGTTCGGTTTCAGTTTAGGGTTAGGGTTAGGGTTATGGTTAGCGTTCGGGTTAGGGTTAGGGTTAGGGTTAGGGTTACTGTTTCGTTTAGGGTTAGGGTTAGGGTTAGGGTTCTAGTTAGGGTTAGGGTTCGGGTTAGTGTTAGGGTTACTGTTAGGGTTAGGTTTTGGGTTAGGGTTCGTGTTAGGGTACGGGTTACGGTTAGGGTTCGTGTTAGGGTTAGGGTTAGGGTTAGGGTTAGGGGTTAGGGTTAGGGTTAGGGTTAGGGTTCGGGTTAGGTTTCCGGTTAGGGATAGGGTTAGGGTTAGGGTCATGTTAGGGTTAGGGTTCGGGTAGTGTTAGGGTTCGGGTTAGGCTTAATTTTAGTATTAGGGTTAGGGTTCGGGTTAGGGTTAGAGTGAGGTTTAGGGTTTGGGTTCTGGTTAGGTTTAGGTTTAGGGTTAGGGTTAGGGTTAGGGTTCAGGTTAGGGTTAGGGTTAGGGTTCAGGTTAGGGTTAGGGTTAGGGTTAGGGTTAGGGTTCGGGTTAGGGTTAGGGTTTGGATTCGGGTTCGGGTTCGCGTTAGGGTTAGGGTTAGGGTTAGAGTTCGGGTTAGGGTTAGGGTTAGGGTTAGGGTTATGGTTAGGGATACCATTCGGGTTCGGAGTTGGGTTAGGGTTAGGGTTAGGGTTCGGATAAGGGTTAGGGTTAGGGTTAGGGTTAGGGTTAGGTTTAGGTTAGGGTTAGGGTTTGGATTCGGGTTCGGGTTAGGGTTAGGGTTAGGGTTAGGGTTAGGGTTTGGGTTAGTGTTATGGTTAGGGTTCGGGTTCAGGTTAGGGTTCGGTTTAGGGTTAGAGTTCAGGTTCGGGTTTGGGTCAGGGTTCGGGTGACGTTTAGGGCTAGGGTTAGGATTAGGTTTCGGGTTACGGTTAGGGTTCAGGTTCGGGTTCGGTTTCGGGTTCAGGTTCGTGTTCGGTTGGGGTTAGGGTTAGGGTTAGAGTTCGGGTTAGGGTTTAGGTTAGGGTTAGGGTTTGGATTCGGGTTCGGGTTCAGGTTAGGGTTAGGATTAGGGTTCGTGTAGGGTTAGGGTTCGTGTTAGGGTTAGGGTTACTGTTAGGGTTAGGTTTTGGGTTAGGGTTCGTGTTAGGGTACGGATTAGGGTTAGGGTTCGGGTTAGGGTTAGGTTTAGGGTTATATTTCGGGTATGGTTAGGGTTAGGGTTAGAGTTCCGGTTAGGATTTGGGTTCGGGTTAGGGTTCGGGTTAGGGCTAGGGTTCGGGTTAGGGTTAGGGTTCGGGTTAGGGGTTCGGGTTTGGCTTCCGGTTAGGGATTCGCGTTAGGGCTAGGGTTCGGGTTAGGGTTAGGGTTCGGGTTAGGGTTAGGGTTAGGGTTAGGGTTGGGGTTAGGTTTCCGGTTAGGGATAGGTTTAGGGTTAGGGTCGTGTTAGGGTTAGGGTTCGGGTTAGGGTTAGGGTTTGCGTTAGGCTTAATTTTAGTATTAGGGTTAGGGTTCGGGTTAGGGTTAGACTGAGGTTTAGGGTTTGGGTTCGGGTTAGGTTTAGGGTTAGGGTTAGGGTTAGGGTTAGGGTTAGGGTTTGGTTTAGGGTTAGGGTTAGGGTTAGGGTTCACGTTAGGGTTAGAGTTAGGTTTAGGGTTAGGGTTGGTTTTCGTGGTAGGGTTAGGGTTAGGGTTAGGGTTAGGTTTCGGGTTAGGGTTAGGATTACTGTGAGGGTTCGTGTTAGGGCTAGGGTTCTGGTTAGGTTTCTGGTTCGGTTTAGGGTTAGGGTTCGGGTTAGGGTTCTCGTTCGCGTAGGGTACGGTTAGGGTTCGGGTTCAGGTTTGTGTTAGGCTGAGGTTTAGGGTTAGGGTTAGGGTTAGGGTTCAGGTTACGGTTCGGGTTAGGGTTCGAGTAAGGGTTAGGGTAAGGGTTAGGATTAGGTTAGGGTTAGGGTTAGGATTCGAGTTAGGGTTAGGGTTAGGGTTAGGGTTCCATTTAGGGTTCGGGTTAGGGTTAGGGTTTGGGTTAGGGCTAGTGTTCGGTTTAGGATTAGGGTTCGGGTTAGAGTTATGGTTAGGGATCAGGTTAGGGTTAGGGTTAGGGTTAGGGGTTAGGGTTAGGGTTAGGGTTCGGGTTAGGGTCAGGGTAATGGTCAGGATCACGCTCAGGGTCTCGGTCAGGGTATACGGTTTGGATTCTAGTTAGGGTACGGGTCGGGTAAGAGACCACAGTGCCCAAGCACCGTCTTAGCCCTTCCCTCATGCCGGCGGTTTTGCTAGCAGGAGTTCAACCACAACGAACACAGCCCGGAGACCCCTGGGGCAAAAACGGCTTCCAAGGAACAACATGCTCTTGCTGTGGAAAACCTATCCAAAGTGGGGTAGCCAGGAAAAAAAAATGCCACACACCCAGGTGTAAGAAACAACATTGCCCAGGCATGGTCTAAGCCCCTCACCTCGTCCCTGTGCTTTTGGGAGCCAGAGGGACACCCGAGGCCCATAGCCCTGAGACCCGTCTGGCAAAAAGCCGGCTTCCCAAGGAAACAGTTTTCCTGAGGTGCAGACCCTCACACAAGTGGTTGTGGCAAGGTAAAGCAAATGCCATCCACTTCTCTTGAAGAAACCACAGTGCCCAGCCATGTTCTAAGCCCTCCCATCCTCACTGAGCTTCTGGCTGCAGGAGTGAAAAGAGAGGAGCACAGCACCTGGACCCGTTTGACAAAAACCGGCTTCCCACGGGAAAGTCTTCTCCACGTGCAAACATGCTCCCAAGTGCCTGTGGCAAGGTGAAGGAAATGCCATACACTGACCTGGAAGAGACCACAGGGCCCAGGCACAGTCTGAGCCCTTCCCTCATCCTGGCAGTTTTGCTAGCAGGAGTTCAACCCCAACGAACACAGCCCGGAGACCCCTGGGGCCAAAACGGCTTCCGACGAGCAATATGCTCTTGCTGTGGAAAACCTATCCCAAGTGGGGGTAGCCAGGTAAACAAAATGCCACACACCCAGGTGTAAGAAACAACATTGCCCAGGCATGTTCTAAGCCCCCCACCTCGTCCCTGTGCTTTTGGGATCCCGTGGAACACACGAGGCCTCGGGCCTGTGACCCGTCTGTCAAAAAGCCGGCTTCCCACGGAAACAGTTTTCCTGAGGTGCAGACCCTCTCACAAGTGGTTGTGGCAAGGTAAAGCAAATGCCATCCACTTCTCTGGAAGAAACCACAATGCCCAGCCATGTTCTAAGCCCTCCCATACTCACTGGGCTTCTGGCAGCAGGAGTGAAAAGAGAGGAGCACAGCACTGGGACCCGTTTGACAAAAACCGGCTTCACACGGGAAAGTCTTTCTCCACCTGCAGACATGCTCCCAAGTGTCTTTGGCAAGGTGAAGGAAATGCCATATACTGACCTGTAAGACACCACAGGGCCCAGGCACAGTCTGAGTCCTTCCCTCATCCTGCGGTTTTGCTAGCAGGAGTTCCACCCCAACGAACACAGCCCGGAGACCCCTGGGGCCAAAACGGCTTCCGACGAGCAATATGCTCTTGCTGTGGAAAACCTATTCCAAGTGGGGGTAGCCAGGTCAACAAAATGCCACACACCCAGGTGTAAGAAACAACATTGCCCAGGCATGGTCTAAGCCCCTCACCTCGTCCCTGTGCTTTTGGGAGCCGGAGTGACACCCGAGGCCCACGGCCCTGAGACCCGTTTGGTCAAAAGCCGGCTTCCCATGGAAACAGTTTTCCTGAGGTGCAGAACCTCTCCCAAGTGGTTGTGGCAAGGTAAAGCAAATGCCCTCCACGTCTCTGGACGAAACCACAGTGCCCAGCCATGTTCTAAACCCTCCCATACTCACTGGGCTTCTGGCAGCAGGAGTGAAAAGAAAGCACAGCAATGGGACCCGTTTGACAAAAACCGGCTTTCCACAGGAAAGTCTTTCTCCACATGCGGATATGCTCCCAAGTGCCTGTGGCAAGGTGAAGGAATTGCCATACACTGACCTGGAAGAGACCACAGGGCCCAGGCACAGTCTGAGCCCTTCCCTCATCCCGGCGGTTTTGCTAGCAGGAGTTCAACCCCAACGAACACACCCTGGAGACCCCTGGGGCAAAAACGGCTTCCGAGAAGCAATATGCTCTTTTGTGGAAAACCTATCCCAAGTGGGGGTAGCCAGGTAAAAAAAAATGCCAAACACCCAGGTGTAAGAAACAACATTGCCCAGGCATGGTCTAAGCCCCTCACCTCTTCCCTGTGCTTTGGGGAGCCGGAGGGACACCCGAGGCCCACGGCCCTGAGACCCGTTTGGCCAAAAGCCCGCTTCCCACGGAAACAGTTTTCCTGAGGTTCAGACCCTCTCACAAGTGGTTGTGGCAAGGTAAAGCAAATGCTATCCACGACTCTGGAAGAAACCATAGTGCCCAGCCATGTTCTAAGCCCTGCCATCCTCACTGGGCTTCTGGCAGCAGGAGTGAAAAGAGAGGAGCACAGCACTGGGACCCGTTTGACAAAAACCGGCTTCCCACGAAAAAGTCTTTCTCCACGTGCAGACATGCTCCCAAGTGCTGAGGACATAGTACTGAGACATATTTGGCAGAAACGGGTTCAAATGAAAAATATTTCTTGATGTGCAAACTCTATCTTAATTTGTTGTGGCAAGGTAAAGGATGTTCATATGCTTATTTGTAAGAAATAACAGGTCCCATGGACGGTCTGAGCCCTAAGATCATCACTGTTCTTTTGGTATCATGAGTTAAAACCGAGGCAAACAGCTGAGAAAATTTGGCAAAAACCGCCTTTCAGTGAAATATATTTTCTCTTTTGCAAACTCTATCATAATTGTTTGTGCCAATGTAAAGAAAATGCCATACGCTTATCTGTAAGAAACAGAAGTTTCCAGGATCGGTCTGAGCCCTCACATCATCATAGTGATTTTGGTAGCATTAGTTAATCCCAAACAACACGGTATTGAGACACATTTGACAAAAAACCGCTTCCAACGAAAAATATTTTGTTCATGTTGAAACCCTATCATATGTGGTTGTGGCAATGTAAAGAAAATGCCACACCCTTATGTGTAAGAAACAACATTACCCAGGAACAGTCTAAGCCCTAACATCATCACTGTGCTTTTGGTAGCATGAGTGAAACCCGAGGAATACAGCACTTAGACACATTTGGGAAAAACCGGCTTCCAATGAAAACTATTTTCTTAACGTGGAAACCCTATCACAAGGGGTTGTGGAAGGTAAAGTAAAAAAGCGGAGTTCCAACGAGAAATATTTTCTTCACGTAGAAACCCGTTCCTGGGCACTGTTGCTTCTTACAGATAAGTGTGTGGCATTTATTTATCTGGCCACAACCACTTACGTTTGGGTTTGAAAGGGAAGAAAATATTATTCATTGGAACGCGATTTTTGCCAAATGTGTCTTAGTGCTGTTTGCCTCCGCTTTAACTCCCGCTCCCAAAAGCACAGTGCTGATATTAAGGCTCAGACTGTTCCAGGGCACTGTTGTTTCTTACAGATAAGCGTATGGCATTTTCTTTACATTGGCACAAACAATTATGGGTTTCGGGTTCGGGTTCGGGTTAGGGGCTTGGGTTCTGGTTCTGGTTCTGGTTCGGGTAGGTTTCAGGTTCGGGTTCGGGTAGGGTTCGGGTTCGGGTTCGGGTAGGGTTCAGTTTCGGTTTCGGTTCGGGTTCGGTATCGGTTTCGCTTTCAGTTATGGATTCGGGTTCGGGTTCGGGTTAGGGGTTAGGGTTCGGGTTCGGGTTCTGGTTCGGGATTGGTTTCGCTTTCGAGTATGGATTCGGGTTCGGGTTCGGGTTCGGGTTAGGATTAGGGTTCGGGTTCGGGTTCAGGTTCGGGTTAGGGTTCGGGTTAGGGTTAGGGTAAGGGTTCGGATTAGGGTTCGGGTTCGGGTTAGGGTTCGGGTTCAGGTTAGGGTTCGGGTTCGGGTTAGGGTTCGGGTTAGGGTTCGGGTTAGGGTTAGGGTTAGGGTTCAGTTTAGGGTTAGGGTTAGGGTTAGGGTTCAGGTTAGGGTTCGGGTTAGGGTTCGGGTTCGGGTTAGGGTTCGGGTTAGGGTTAGGGTTCGGGTTCGGGTTCGGTTTAGGGTTCGGGTTTGGGTTAGGGTTCGGGTTAGGGTTAGGGTTCGGTTTAGGGTTAGGGTTCGGATTAGGGTTAGGGTTCGGATTAGGGTTCGTTTTCGGGTTAGGGTTCGGGTTCAGGTTAGGGTTAGGGTTCGGGTTAGGGTTAGGGTTAGGGTTCGGGTTAGGGTTCGGGTTCGGGTTCGGGTTAGGGTTATGGTTCGGGTTAGGGTTCGGGTTAGGGATCGGGTTCGGGTTAGGGTTCGGGTTAGGGTTCGGGTTAGGGTTAAGGTTACTGTTAGGGTTTGGTTTTGGGTTAGGGTTAGGTTTGCGGTTATATTTCGGGTATGGTTAGGGTTAGGGTTAGAGTTCCGGTTAGGATTCGTGTTCGGGTTCGGGTTTGGGTTAGGGCTAGGGTTCGGTTAGGGTTAGGGTTAGGGTTAGGGTTAGGGTTTGGGTTAGGATTAGAGTGAGGTTTAGGGTTTGGGTTCGGGTTAGGTTTTGGGTTAGGTTTACGGTTAGGGTTAGGGTTACGATTCAGTTTCGGGTCGGATTAGGGGTAGGGTTTGGGTTCGGGTTAGGGTTCGGGGTAGGGTTAGGGTTCGGGTTCGGGTTCAGAGTAGGGTTAGGGTTAGGGTAAAGATTTGGGTTAGGGTTCGTGTTAGGGTTAGGGTTAGGGTTAGGGTTAGGGTTAGGTTTCGGGTTAGGGTTAGGGTGCGGGATCGGTTTTGGTTTAGGGTTCGGGTTCGGGTATCGTTTGGGTTATGGTTAGTGTTTGGCTTCGGGTTCGGGTTAGGTTTAGAGTTAGGGTTCGTGTTAGGGTTCGGGTTAGGGTTCGGATCAGGGTTAGGGTTATGGTTAGGGTTACGTTTCGGGTTCAGTTTAGTGTTAGGGTTAGAGTTAGTGTTCCCGTTAGGGATAGCGTTAAGGTTAGGGTCGGGTTAGGGTTAGGTTTCGGGTTCGGGTTAGGGTTAGGGTTAGGGTTAGGTTTCCGGTTAGGGATAGGGTTAGGGTTAGGGTCGGGTTAGGGTTAGGGTTTGGATTCGGGTTCGGGTTCAGGTTAGGGTTAGGGTTATAGTTCGGGTAGGGTTAGGGTTAGGGTTAGGGTTACGGTTAGGTTTAGGGTTAGGGATCGGGTTAGGGTTAGGGTTAGAGTTCGGGTTAGGGTTTGGGTTAGGGTTAGGGTTTGGATTCGTGTTCGGATTCAGGTTAGGGTTAGGGTTAGGGTTCGGATAGGGTTAGGGTTCGGGTTCGGGTTATGGTTAGGGTTAGGGTTAGGTTTACGGTTAGGGTTAGGGTTAGGGTTCAGGTTAGGTTTAGGGTTCAGGTTAGGGTTCGGGTTCGGGTTAGGGTTCGGGTTCGGGATAGGGTTCGGTTTCAGTTTAGGGTTAGGGTTAGGGTTATGGTTAGCGTTCGGGTTAGAGTTAGGGTTAGGGTTAGGGTTACTGTTTCGTTTAGGGTTAGGGTTAGGGTTAGGGTCATGTTAGGGTTAGGGTTCGGGTTAGTGTTAGGGTTCGGGTTAGGCTTAATTTTAGTATTAGGGTTAGGGTTCGGGTTAGGGTTAGAGTGAGGTTTAGGGTTTGGGTTCTGGTTAGGTTTACGTTTAGGGTTAGGGTTAGGGTTAGGGTTCAGGTTAGGGTTAGGGTTAGGGTTCAGGTTAGGGTTAGGGTTAGGGTTAGGGTTAGGGTTAGGGTTCGGGTTAGGGTTAGGGTTTGGATTCGGGTTCGGGTTCGCGTTAGGGTTAGGGTTAGGGTTAGAGTTCGGGTTAGGGTTAGGGTTAGGGTTAGGGTTAGGGTTAGGGTTATATTTCGGGTATGGTTAGGGTTAGGGTTAGAGTTCCGGTTAGGATTTGGGTTCGGGTTAGGGTTCGGGTTAGGGCTAGGGTTCGGGTTAGGGTTAGGGTTCGGGTTAGGGGTTCGGGTTTGGCTTCCGGTTAGGGATTCGCGTTAGGGCTAGGGTTCGGGTTAGGGTTAGGGTTCGGGTTAGGGTTAGGGTTAGGGTTGGGGTTAGGTTTCCGGTTAGGGATAGGTTTAGGGTTAGGGTCGTGTTAGGGTTAGGGTTCGGGTTAGGGTTAGGGTTTGCGTTAGGCTTAATTTTAGTATTAGGGTTAGGGTTCGGGTTAGGGTTAGAGTGAGGTTTAGGGTTTGGGTTCGGGTTAGGGTTAGGGTTAGGGTTAGGGTTTGGTTTAGGGTTAGGGTTAGGGTTAGGGTTCACGTTACGGTTAGAGTTAGGTTTAGGGTTAGGGTTGGTTTTCGTGGTAGGGTTAGGGTTAGGGTTAGGGTTAGGTTTCGGGTTAGGGTTAGGATTACTGTGAGGGTTCGTGTTAGGGCTAGGGTTCTGGTTAGGTTTCTGGTTCGGTTTAGGGTTAGGGTTCGGATTAGGGTTCTCGTTCGCGTAGGGTACGGTTAGGGTTCGGGTTCAGGTTTGTGTTAGGCTGAGGTTTAGGGTTAGGGTTAGGGTTAGGGTTCAGGTTACGGTTCGGGTTAGGGTTCGAGTAAGGGTTAGGGTAAGGGTTAGGATTAGGTTAGGGTTAGGGTTAGGATTCGAGTTAGGGTTAGGGTTAGGGTTAGGGTTAGGGTTCCATTTAGGGTTCGGGTTAGGGTTAGGGTTTGGGTTAGGGCTAGTGTTCGGTTTAGGATTAGGGTTCGGGTTAGAGTTATGGTTAGGGATCAGGTTAGGGTTAGGGTTAGGGTTAGGGGTTAGGGTTAGGGTTAGGGTTCGGGTTAGGGTCAGGGTAATGGTCAGGATCACGC
Source organism: Ursus arctos (assembly GCF_023065955.2). Taxonomy (NCBI): domain Eukaryota; kingdom Metazoa; phylum Chordata; class Mammalia; order Carnivora; family Ursidae; genus Ursus; species Ursus arctos. The sequence goes on from NW_026622886.1 coordinate 52,335,787, forward strand.
TCAGGGTCTCGGTCAGGGTATACGGTTTGGATTCTAGTTAGGGTACGGGTCGGGTAAGAGACCACAGTGCCCAAGCACCGTCTTAGCCCTTCCCTCATGCCGGCGGTTTTGCTAGCAGGAGTTCAACCACAACGAACACAGCCCGGAGACCCCTGGGGCAAAAACGGCTTCCGACGAACAATAGGTGCTTGCTGTGGAAAATGTATCCCAAGTGGGGGTAGCCAGATCAAAAAAATGCCACACACCCAGGTGTAAGAAACAACATTGCCCAGACATGGTCTAAGCCCCTCACCTCGTCCCTGTGCTTTGGGGAGCCGGAGGGACAGCCGAGGCCCTCGGACCTGAGACCCCTTTGCAAAAAGCCGGCTTCCCACGGAAAGAGTTTTCCTGAGGTGCAGACCCTCTCCCAAGTGGTTGTGGCAAGGTAAAGGAAATGCCCTCCACTTCTCTAGAAGAAACCACAGTGCCCAGGCATGTTCTAAGCCCTCCCATCCTCTCTGGGCTTCTGGCAGCAGGAGTGAAAAGAGAGGAGCACAGCACTGGGACCAGTAGTACAAAAACGGCTTCCCACGGGAAAGTCTCCACGTGCAGACATGCTCCCCAGTGCCTGTGGCAAGGTGAAGGAAATGCCATACACTGACCTGTAAGAGACCACAGGGTCCAGGCACAGTCTGAGCCATTTCCTCATCCCGGCGGTTTTCCTAGCAGGAGTTGAACCCCAACGACCCCAGCCCGGAGAACCCTGGGGCAAAAACAGCTTACAACGAGCAATATGCTCTTGCTGTGGAAAACCTATGCAAAGTGGGGGTAGCCAGGTAAACAAAATGCCACACCCCGAGGTGTAAGAAACAAAATTGCCCAGGCATAGTCTAAGCCCCTCACCTTGTCCCGGTGCTTGTGGGAGCCGGAGGGACACCCGAGGCCCACGGCCCTGAGACCCATATGGCAAAAAATGGCTTCCCACGGACACAGTTTTCCTGAGGTACAGACCCTCTCCCAAGTGGTTGTGGCAACTTAAAGCAAATGCCATCCACTTCTCTGGAAGAAACCACAGTGCCCAGCCATGTTCTAAGCCCTCCCATCCTCCCTGGGCTTCAGGCAGCAGGAGTGTAAAGAGAGGAGCAGAGCACTGGGACCCGTTTGACAAAAACCGGCTTCCCACGGGAAAGTCTTTCTCCACGTGCAGACATGCTCCCAGGTGCCTGTGGCAAGGGGAAGGAAATGCCATACACTGACCTGGAAGAGACCACAGGGCCCAGGCACAGTCTGAACCCTTCCCTCATCCCGGCGGTTTTGCTAGCAGGAGTTCTACCCCAAAGAACACAGCCCGGAGACCCCTGAGGCAAAAACGGCTTCTGACGAACAATAGGTGCTTGCTGTGGAAAACGTATCTCAAGTGGGGGTAGCCAGGTCAACAACATGCCACACACCCAGGTGTAAGAAACAACATTGCCCATGCATGGTCTAAGCCCCTCACCTCGTCCCTGTGCTTTGGGGAGCCGGAGGGACAGCCGAGGCCCACGGCCCTGAGACCCTTTGCAAAAAGCCGGCTTCCCACGGAAACAGCTTTCCTGAGGTGCAAACCCTATCCCAAGTGGTTGTGGAAAGGTAAAGCAAATGCCCTCCACTTCTCTGGAAGAAACCACAGCGCCCAGCCATGTTCTAAGCCCTCCCATCCTCCCTGGGCTTCTGGCAGCAGGAGTGAAAAGAGAGGAGAAGAGCACTGGGACCCGTTTGACAAAAACCGGCTTCCCACGGGAAAGTCTTTCTCCACGTGCAGACATGCTCCCAGGTGCCTGTGGCAAGGGGAAGGAAATGCCATACACTGACCTGGAAGAGACCACAGTGCCCAGGCACAGTCTGAACCCTTCCCTCATCCCGGCGGTTTTGCTAGCAGGAGTTCAACCCCAATGAACACAGCCCGGAGACCCCTGGGGCAAAAACGGCTTCCGACGAACAATAGGTGCTTGCTGTGGAAAACCTATCCCAAGTGGGGGTAGCCAGGTCAACAAAGTGCCACACACCCAGGTGTAAGAAACAACATTGCCCAGCCATGGTCTAAGCCCCTCACCTCGTCCCTGTGCTTTGGGGAGCCGGAGGGACAGCCGAGGCCCACGGCCCTGAGACCCCTTTGCAAAAAGCCGGCTTCCCACGGAAACAGTTTTCCTGAGGTGCAGACCCTCTCCCAAGTGGTTGTGGCAAGGTAAAGCAAATGCCCTCCACTTCTCTGGAAGAAACCACAGTGCCCAGCCATGTTCTAAGCCCTCCCATCCTCTCTGGGCTTCTGGCAGCAGGAGTGAAAAGAGAGGAGCACAGCACTGGGACGCGTGTGACAAAAACCGGCTTCCCACGGGAAAGTCTTTCTCCACGTGCAGACATGCTCCCAGGTGCCTGTGGCAAGGGGAAGGAAATGCCATACACTGACCTGGAAGAGACCACAGGGCCCAGGCACAGTCTGAGCCCTTCCCTCATCCCGGCGGTTTTGCTAGCAGGAGTTCAACCCTAACGAACCCAGCAAGGAGACCCGTGGGGCAAATACGGTTTCCGCTGCGCAATATGCTCTTGCTGTGGAATACCTACCCAAGTGGGTGTAGCCAGGTAAGCAAAATGGAACACACCCAAGTGTAAGAAAAAACATTGCCCAGGCGTGGTCTAAGCATCTCAACGCGCCGCTGTGCTTTGGGGAGCCCAAGGGACACCCGAGTTCCACGGCTCTGAGACAAGTTTGGCCAAAAGCCGGCTTCCCATGGAAACAGTTTTCCTGAGGTGCAGACCCTCTCGCAAGTGGTTGTGGCAAGGTAAAGCAAATGCCGTCCACTTCTCTAGAAGAAACCACAGTGCCCAGGCATGTTCTAAGCCCTCCCATCCTCTCTAGGCTTCTGGCAGCAGGAGTGAAAAGAGAGGAGCACAGCACTGGGACCAGTAGTACAAAAACGGCTTCCCACGGGAAAGTCTCCACGTGCAGACATGCTCCCCAGTGCCTGTGGCAAGGTGAAGGAAATGCCATACACTGACCTGTAAGAGACCACAGGGTCCAGGCACAGTCTGAGCCATTTCCTCATCCCGGCGGTTTTCCTAGCAGGAGTTGAACCCCAACGACCCCAGCCCGGAGAACCCTGGGGCAAAAACAGCTTACAACGAGCAATATGCTCTTGCTGTGGAAAACCTATGCAAAGTGGGGGTAGCCAGGTAAACAAAATGCCACACCCCGAGGTGTAAGAAACAAAATTGCCCAGACATAGTCTAAGCCCCTCACCTTGTCCCTGTGCTTGTGGGAGCCGGAGGGACACCCGAGGCCCACGGCCCTGAGACCCATATGGCAAAAAATGGCTTCCCACGGACACAGTTTTCCTGAGGTACAGACCCTCTCCCAAGTGGTTGTGGCAACTTAAAGCAAATGCCATCCACTTCTCTGGAAGAAACCACAGTGCCCAGCCATGTTCTAAAACCTCCCATCCTCCCTGGGCTTCTGGCAGCAGGAGTGAAAAGAGAGGAGCAGAGCACTGGGACCCGTTTGACAAAAACCGGCTTCCCACGGGAAAGTCTTTCTCCACATGCAGAATTGCTCCCAGGTGCCTGTGGCAAGGGGAAGGAAATGCCATACACTGACCTGGAAGAGACCACAGGGCCCAGGCACAGTCTGAACCCTTCCCTCATCCCGGCGGTTTTGCTAGCAGGAGTTCAACCGCAACGAACACAGCCCGGAGACCCCTGAGGCAAAAACGGCTTCCGACGAACAAGAGGTGCTTGCTGTGGAAAACCTATCCCAAGTGGGGGTAGCCAGATCAACAAAATGCCACACACCCACGTGTAAGAAACAACATTGCCCAGGCATGGTCTAAGCCCCTCACCTCGTCCCTGTGCTTTGGGGAGCCGGAGGGACAGCCGAGGCCCACGGCCCTGAGACCCCTTTGCAAAAAGCCGGCTTCCCACGGAAACAGCTTTCCTGAGGTCAGACCCTCTCACAAGTGGTTGTGGCAAGGTAAAGCAAATGCCCTCCACTTCTCTGGAAGAAACCACAGTGCCCAGCCATGTTCTAAGCCCTCCCATCCTCCCTGGGCTTCTGGCAGCAGGAGTGAAAAGAGAGGAGCAGAGCACTGGAACCCGTTTGACAAAAACCGGCTTCCCACGGGAAAGTCTTTCTCCTCGTGCAGACATGTTCCCAGGTGCCTGTGGCAAGGGGAAGGAAATGCCATACACTGACCTGGAAGAGACCACAGGGCCCAGGCACAGTCTGAACCCTTCCCTCATCCCGGCGGTTTTGCTAGCAGGAGTTCAACCCCAACGAACACAGCCCGGAGACCCCTGAGGCAAAAACGGCTTCTGACGAACAATAGGTGCTTGCTGTGGAAAACGTATCTCAAGTGGGGGTAGCCAGGTCAACAACATGCCACACACCCAGGCGTAAGAAACATTGCCCAGGCATGGTCTAAGCCCCTCACCTCGTCCCTGTGCTTTGGGGAGCCGGAAGGTCAGCCGAGGCCCACGGCCCTGAGACCCCTTTGCAAAAAGCCGGCTTCCCACGGAAACAGCTTTCCTGAGGTGCAGACCCTCTCACAAGTGGTTGTGGCAGGGTAAAGCAAATGCCCTCCACTTCTCTGGAAGAAACCACAGTGTCCAGCCATGTTCTAAGCCCTCCCATCCTCCCTGGGCTTCTGGCAGCAGGAGTGAAAAGAGAGGAGCAGAGCACTGGGACCCGTTTGACAAAAACCGGCTTCCCACGGGAAAGTCTTTCTCCACGTGCAGACATGCTCCCAGGTGCCTGTGGCAAGGGGAAGGAAATGCCATATACTGACCTGGAAGAGACCACAGGGCCCAGGCACAGTCTGAGCCCTTCCCTCATCCCGGCGGTTTTGCTAGCAGGAGTTCAACTCCAACGAACCCAGCAAGGAGACCCGTGGAGCAAATACGGCTTCCGCTGAGAAATATGCTCTTGCTCTGGAATACCTACCCAAGTGGGGGTAGCCAGGTAAGCAAAATGGAACACACCCAAGTGTAAGAAAAAACATTGCCCAGGCGTGGTCTAAGCATCTCAACGCGCCGCTGTGCTTTGGGGAGCCCAAGGGACACCCGAGTTCCACGGCTCTGAGACAAGTTTGGCCAAAAGCCGGCTTCCCATGGAAACAGTTTTCCTGAGGTGCAGACCCTCTCGCAAGTGGTTGTGGCAAGGTAAAGCAAATGCCATCCACTTCTCTAGAACAAAAAACAGGGCCCAGCCATGTTCTAAGCCCTCCCATCCTCTCTGGGCTTCTGGCAGCAGGAGTGAAAAGAGAGGAGCACAGCACTGGGACCAGAAGGACAAAACCGGCTTCCCACGGGAAAGTCTCCACGTGCAGACATGCTCCCCAGTGCCTGTGGCAAGGTGAAGGAAATGCCATACACTGACCTGTAAGAGACCACAGGGCCCAGGCACAGTCTGAGCCATTCCCTCATCCCGGCGGTTTTCCTAGCAGGAGTTCAACCCCAACGACCCCAGCCCGGAGAACCCTGGGGCAAAAACAGCTTACAACGAGCAATATGCTCTTGCTGTGGAAAACCTATGCAAAGTGGGGGTAGCCAGGTAAACAAAATGCCACACCCCGAGGTGTAAGAAACAAAATTGCCCAGGCATAGTCTAAGCCCCTCACCTTGTCCCTGTGCTTGTGGGAGCCGGAGAGACACCCGAGGCCCACGGCCCTGAGACCCATATGGCAAAAAATGGCTTCCCACGGACACAGTTTTCCTGAGGTACAGACCCTCTCACAAGTGGTTGTGGCAAGTTAAAGCAAATGCCATCCACTTCTCTGGAAGAAACCACAGTGCCCAGCCATGATCTAAGCCCTCCCATCCTCACTGGGCTTCTGGCAGCAGGAGTGAAAAAGAAGAGCACAGCATTGGGACCCATTTGACAAAAACCGGCTTCCCACGAAAAAGTCTTTCTCCACGTGCAGACATGCTCCCAAGTGCCTGTGGCAAGGTGAAGGAAATGCCATACACTGACCTGGAAGAGACCACAGGGCCCAGGCACATTCTAAGCCCTTCCCTCATCCCGGCGGTTTTGCTAGCAGGAGTTCAACCCCAACGAACACAGCCCGGAGACCCCTGGGGCAAATACGGCTACCGACGAGCAATATGCTCTTGCTGTGGAAAACCTATCCAAAGTAGGGGTAGCCAGTTAAACAAAATGCCACACACCCAGCTGTGAGAAACAACATGGCCCAAGCATGGTCTAAGCCCCTCATCTCGTCCCTTGCTTTGGGGAGCCGGAGGGACACCCGAGGAAAACGGCCCTGAGACCCGTCTGGCAAAAAGCCGGCTTCCCAAGGAAACTGTTTTCCTGAGGTGCAGACCCTCTCACAAGTGGTTGTGGCAAGGTAAAGCAAATGCCATTTACGTCTCTGGAAGAAACCACAGTGTCCAGCCATGTTCTAAACACTCCCATCCTCACTGGTCTTCTGGCAGCAGGAGTGAAAAGAGAGGAGCACAGCACTGGGACCCGTTTGACAAAAACCGGCTTCCCACGGGAAAGTCTTTCTCCACGTGCAAACATGCTCCCAAGTGCCTGTGGCAAGGTGAAGGAAATGCCATAGACTGACCTGTAAGAGACCACAGGGCCCAGGCACAGTCTGAGCCCTTCCCTCATCCCGGCGGTTTTGCTAGCAGGAGTTCAACCCCAAGGAACACAGCCCGGAGACCCCTGGGGCAAATACGGCTTCCGACGAGCAATACGCTCTTGCTGTGGAAAACCTATCCCAAGTGGGGGTAGCCAGGTAAACAAAATGCCACACACCCAGGTTAAAGAAGCAACATTGCCCAGGCATGGTCTAAGCCCCTCAACTCGTCCCTGTGCTTGTGGGAGACCGAGGGACACCTGAAGCCCACGGCCCTGAGACCCATTTGACAAAAAGACGGCTTCCCACGGAAACAGATTCCTGAGGTGCAGACCCTCTCACAAGTGGTTGTGGCAAGGTAAAGCAAATGCCATCCACGATTCTGGAAGAAACCACAGTGCCCAGCCATGTTCTAAGCTGCCCAGGTATGGTCTAAGCCCCTCACCTCATCCCTGTGCTTTTGGGAGCCATAGGGAAACCCGAGGCCCACGGCCATGATACCCGTTTGGCCAAAAGCCGGCTTCCCACGGAAACAGTTTTCCTGAGGTGCAGACCCTCTCACAAGTGGTTGTGGCAAGGTAAAGCAAATGCCCTCCACTTCTCTGGAAGAAACCACAGTGCCCAGCCATGTTCTAAACACTCCCATCCTCACTTTGCTTCTGGCAGCAGGAGTGAAAAGAGAAGAGCACAGCACTGGGAACCATTTCACAAAAACCGGCTTCCCACGGGAAAGTCTTTCTCCACGTGCAGACATGCTACCAAGTGCCTGCGGCAAGGTGAAGGAAATGCCATACACTGACCTGGAAGAGACCACAGGGCCCAGGCACAGTCTGAACCCTTCCCTCATCCCGGCGGTTTTGCTAGCAGGAGTTCAACCCCAAAGAACACAGCCCGGAGACCCCTGGGGCAAATACGTCTTCCGACGAGCAATACGCTCTTGCTGTGGAAAACCTATCCCAAGTGGGGGTAGCCAGGTACACAAAATGCCACACACCCAGGTGAAAGAAACAACATTGCCCAGGCATGGTCTAAGCCCCTCACCTCATCCCTGTGCTTTTGGGAGCCGGAGGGTAACCCGAGGCCCACGGCCATGATACCCGTTTGGCCAAAAGCCGGCTTCCCACGGAAACAGTTTTCCTGAGGTGCAGACCCTCTCACAAGTGGTTGTGGCAAGGTAAAGCAAATTCCATCCACGTCTCTGGAAGAAACCACAGTGCCCAGCCATTTTCTAAGCCCTCCCATCCTCACTGGGCCTCTGGCAGCAGGAGTGAAAAAGAGGAGCACAGCACTGGGACCAGTTTGACAAAAACCGGCTTCCCACGGGAAAGTCTTTCTCCACGTGCAGACATGCTCCCAGGTGCCTGTGGCAAGGGGAAGGAAATGCCATACACTGACCTGGAAGAGACCACAGGGCCCAGGCACAGTCTGAACCCTTCCCTCATCCCGGCGGTTTTGCTAGCAGGAGTTCTACCCCAAAGAACACAGCCCGGAGACCCCTGAGGCAAAAACGGCTTCTGACGAACAATAGGTGCTTGCTGTGGAAAACGTATCTCAAGTGGGGGTAGCCAGGTCAACAACATGCCACACACCCAGGTGTAAGAAACAACATTGCCCATGCATGGTCTAAGCCCCTCACCTCGTCCCTGTGCTTTGGGGAGCCGGAGGGACAGCCGAGGCCCACGGCCCTGAGACCCTTTGCAAAAAGCCGGCTTCCCACGGAAACAGCTTTCCTGAGGTGCAAACCCTATCCCAAGTGGTTGTGGAAAGGTAAAGCAAATGCCCTCCACTTCTCTGGAAGAAACCACAGCGCCCAGCCATGTTCTAAGCCCTCCCATCCTCCCTGGGCTTCTGGCAGCAGGAGTGAAAAGAGAGGAGAAGAGCACTGGGACCCGTTTGACAAAAACCGGCTTCCCACGGGAAAGTCTTTCTCCACGTGCAGACATGCTCCCAGGTGCCTGTGGCAAGGGGAAGGAAATGCCATACACTGACCTGGAAGAGACCACAGGGCCCAGGCACAGTCTGAACCCTTCCCTCATCCCGGCGGTTTTGCTAGCAGGAGTTCAACCCCAATGAACACAGCCCGGAGACCCCTGGGGCAAAAACGGCTTCAGACGAACAATAGGTGCTTGCTGTGGAAAACCTATCCCAACTGGGGGTAGCCAGGTCAACAAAGTGCCACACACCCAGGTGTAAGAAACAACATTGCCCAGCCATGGTCTAAGCCCCTCACCTCGTCCCTGTGCTTTGGGGAGCCGGAGGGACAGCCGAGGCCCACGGCCCTGAGACCCTTTTGCAAAAAGCCGGCTTCCCACGGAAACAGTTTTCCTGAGGTGCAGACCCTCTCCCAAGTGGTTGTGGCAAGGTAAAGCAAATGCCCTCCACTTCTCTGGAAGAAACCACAGTGCCCAGCCATGTTCTAAGCCCTCCCATCCTCTCTGGGCTTCTGGCAGCAGGAGTGAAAAGAGAGGAGCACAGCACTGGGACGCGTGTGACAAAAACCGGCTTCCCACGGGAAAGTCTTTCTCCACGTGCAGACATGCTCCCAGGTGCCTGTGGCAAGGGGAAGGAAATGCCATACACTGACCTGGAAGAGACCACAGGGCCCAGGCACAGTCTGAGCCCTTCCCTCATCCCGGCGGTTTTGCTAGCAGGAGTTCAACCCTAACGAACCCAGCAAGGAGACCCGTGGGGCAAATACGGTTTCCGCTGCGCAATATGCTCTTGCTGTGGAATACCTACCCAAGTGGGTGTAGCCAGGTAAGCAAAATGGAACACACCCAAGTGTAAGAAAAAACATTGCCCAGGCGTGGTCTAAGCATCTCAACGCGCCGCTGTGCTTTGGGGAGCCCAAGGGACACCCGAGTTCCACGGCTCTGAGACAAGTTTGGCCAAAAGCCGGCTTCCCATGGAAACAGTTTTCCTGAGGTGCAGACCCTCTCGCAAGTGGTTGTGGCAAGGTAAAGCAAATGCCGTCCACTTCTCTAGAAGAAACCACAGTGCCCAGGCATGTTCTAAGCCCTCCCATCCTCTCTAGGCTTCTGGCAGCAGGAGTGAAAAGAGAGGAGCACAGCACTGGGACCAGTAGTACAAAAACGGCTTCCCACGGGAAAGTCTCCACGTGCAGACATGCTCCCCAGTGCCTGTGGCAAGGTGAAGGAAATGCCATACACTGACCTGTAAGAGACCACAGGGTCCAGGCACAGTCTGAGCCATTTCCTCATCCCGGCGGTTTTCCTAGCAGGAGTTGAACCCCAACGACCCCAGCCCGGAGAACCCTGGGGCAAAAACAGCTTACAACGAGCAATATGCTCTTGCTGTGGAAAACCTATGCAAAGTGGGGGTAGCCAGGTAAACAAAATGCCACACCCCGAGGTGTAAGAAACAAAATTGCCCAGGCATAGTCTAAGCCCCTCACCTTGTCCCTGTGCTTGTGGGAGCCGGAGGGACACCCGAGGCCCACGGCCCTGAGACCCATATGGCAAAAAATGGCTTCCCACGGACACAGTTTTCCTGAGGTACAGACCCTCTCCCAAGTGGTTGTGGCAACTTAAAGCAAATGCCATCCACTTCTCTGGAAGAAACCACAGTGCCCAGCCATGTTCTAAGCCCTCCCATCCTCCCTGGGCTTCTGGCAGCAGGAGTGAAAAGAGAGGAGCAGAGCACTGGGACCCGTTTGACAAAAACCGGCTTCCCACGGGAAAGTCTTTCTCCACATGCAGACATGCTCCCAGGTGCCTGTGGCAAGGGGAAGGAAATGCCATACACTGACCTGGAAGAGACCACAGGGCCCAGGCACAGTCTGAACCCTTCCCTCATCCCGGCGGTTTTGCTAGCAGGAGTTCAACCCCAACGAACACAGCCCGGAGACCCCTGAGGCAAAAACGGCTTCCGACGAACAAGAGGTGCTTGCTGTGGAAAACCTATCCCAAGTGGGGGTAGCCAGATCAACAAAATGCCACACACCCACGTGTAAGAAACAACATTGCCCAGGCATGGTCTAAGCCCCTCACCTCGTCCCTGTGCTTTGGGGAGCCGGAGGGACAGCCGAGGCCCACGGCCCTGAGACCCCTTTGCAAAAAGCCGGCTTCCCACGGAAACAGCTTTCCTGAGGTCAGACCCTCTCACAAGTGGTTGTGGCAAGGTAAAGCAAATGCCCTCCACTTCTCTGGAAGAAACCACAGTGCCCAGCCATGTTCTAAGCCCTCCCATCCTCCCTGGGCTTCTGGCAGCAGGAGTGAAAAGAGAGGAGCAGAGCACTGGAACCCGTTTGACAAAAACCGGCTTCCCACGGGAAAGTCTTTCTCCACGTGCAGACATGCTCCCAGGTGCCTGTGGCAAGGGGAAGGAAATGCCATATACTGACCTGGAAGAGACCACAGGGCCCAGGCACAGTCTGAGCCCTTCCCTCATCCCGGCGGTTTTGCTAGCAGGAGTTCAACTCCAACGAACCCAGCAAGGAGACCCGTGGGGCAAATACGGCTTCCGCTGAGAAATATGCTCTTGCTGTGGAATACCTACCCAAGTGGGGGTAGCCAGGTAAGCAAAATGGAACACACCCAAGTGTAAGAAAAAACATTGCCCAGGCGTGGTCTAAGCATCTCAACGCGCCGCTGTGCTTTGGGGAGCCCAAGGGACACCCGAGTTCCACGGCTCTGAGACAAGTTTGGCCAAAAGCCGGCTTCCCATGGAAACAGTTTTCCTGAGGTGCAGACCCTCTCACAAGTGGTTGTGGCAAGGTAAAGCAAATGCCATCCACTTCTCTAGAACAAAAAACAGGGCCCAGCCATGTTCTAAGCCCTCCCATCCTCTCTGGGCTTCTGGCAGCAGGAGTGAAAAGAGAGGAGCACAGCACTGGGACCAGAAGGACAAAACCGGCTTCCCACGGGAAAGTCTCCACGTGCAGACATGCTCCCCAGTGCCTGTGGCAAGGTGAAGGAAATGCCATACACTGACCTGTAAGAGACCACAGGGCCCAGGCACAGTCTGAGCCATTCCCTCATCCCGGCGGTTTTCCTAGCAGGAGTTCAACCCCAACGACCCCAGCCCGGAGAACCCTGGGGCAAAAACAGCTTACAACGAGCAATATGCTCTTGCTGTGGAAAACCTATCCAAAGTGGGGGTAGCCAGGTAAACAAAATGCCACACCCCGAGGTGTAAGAAACAAAATTGCCCAGGCATAGTCTAAGCCCCTCACCTTGTCCCTGTGCTTGTGGGAGCCGGAGAGACACCCGAGGCCCACGGCCCTGAGACCCATATGGCAAAAAATGGCTTCCCACGGACACAGTTTTCCTGAGGTACAGACCCTCTCACAAGTGGTTGTGGCAAGTTAAAGCAAATGCCATCCACTTCTCTGGAAGAAACCACAGTGCCCAGCCATGATCTAAGCCCTCCCATCCTCACTGGGCTTCTGGCAGCAGGAGTGAAAAAGAAGAGCACAGCATTGGGACCCATTTGACAAAAACCGGCTTCCCACGAAAAAGTCTTTCTCCACGTGCAGACATGCTCCCAAGTGCCTGTGGCAAGGTGAAGGAAATGCCATACACTGACCTGGAAGAGACCACAGGGCCCAGGCACATTCTAAGCCCTTCCCTCATCCCGGCGGTTTTGCTAGCAGGAGTACAACCCCAACGAACACAGCCCGGAGACCCCTGGGGCAAATACGGCTACCGACGAGCAATATGCTCTTGCTGTGGAAAACCTATCCAAAGTAGGGGTAGCCAGTTAAACAAAATGCCACACACCCAGCTGTGAGAAACAACATGGCCCAAGCATGGTCTAAGCCCCTCATCTCGTCCCTTGCTTTGGGGAGCCGGAGGGACACCCGAGGAAAACGGCCCTGAGACCCGTCTGGCAAAAAGCCGGCTTCCCAAGGAAACTGTTTTCCTGAGGTGCAGACCCTCTCACAAGTGGTTGTGGCAAGGTAAAGCAAATGCCATTTACGTCTCTGGAAGAAACCACAGTGTCCAGCCATGTTCTAAACACTCCCATCCTCACTGGTCTTCTGGCAGCAGGAGTGAAAAGAGAGGAGCACAGCACTGGGACCCGTTTGACAAAAACCGGCTTCCCACGGGAAAGTCTTTCTCCACGTGCAAACATGCTCCCAAGTGCCTGTGGCAAGGTGAAGGAAATGCCATAGACTGACCTGTAAGAGACCACAGGGCCCAGGCACAGTCTGAGCCCTTCCCTCATCCCGGCGGTTTTGCTAGCAGGAGTTCAACCCCAAGGAACACAGCCCGGAGACCCCTGGGGCAAATACGGCTTCCGACGAGCAATACGCTCTTGCTGTGGAAAACCTATCCCAAGTGGGGGTAGCCAGGTAAACAAAATGCCACACACCCAGGTTAAAGAAGCAACATTGCCCAGGCATGGTCTAAGCCCCTCAACTCGTCCCTGTGCTTTTGGGAGACCGAGGGACACCTGAAGCCCACGGCCCTGAGACCCATTTGACAAAAAGACGGCTTCCCACGGAAACAGATTCCTGAGGTGCAGACCCTCTCACAAGTGGTTGTGGCAAGGTAAAGCAAATGCCATCCACGATTCTGGAAGAAACCACAGTGCCCAGCCATGTTCTAAGCTGCCCAGGTATGGTCTAAGCCCCTCACCTCATCCCTGTGCTTTTGGGAGCCATAGGGAAACCCGAGGCCCACGGCCATGATACCCGTTTGGCCAAAAGCCGGCTTCCCACGGAAACAGTTTTCCTGAGGTGCAGACCCTCTCACAAGTGGTTGTGGCAAGGTAAAGCAAATGCCCTCCACTTCTCTGGAAGAAACCACAGTGCCCAGCCATGTTCTAAACACTCCCATCCTCACTTTGCTTCTGGCAGCAGGAGTGAAAAGAGAAGAGCACAGCACTGGGAACCATTTCACAAAAACCGGCTTCCCACGGGAAAGTCTTTCTCCACGTGCAGACATGCTACCAAGTGCCTGCGGCAAGGTGAAGGAAATGCCATACACTGACCTGGAAGAGACCACAGGGCCCAGGCACAGTCTGAGCCCTTCCCTCATCCCGGCGGTTTTGCTAGCAGGAGTTCAACCCCAAAGAACACAGCCCGGAGACCCCTGGGGCAAATACGTCTTCCGACGAGCAATACGCTCTTGCTGTGGAAAACCTATCCCAAGTGGGGGTAGCCAGGTACACAAAATGCCACACACCCAGGTGAAAGAAACAACATTGCCCAGGCATGGTCTAAGCCCCTCACCTCATCCCTGTGCTTTTGGGAGCCGGAGGGTAACCCGAGGCCCACGGCCATGATACCCGTTTGGCCAAAAGCCGGCTTCCCACGGAAACAGTTTTCCTGAGGTGCAGACCCTCTCACAAGTGGTTGTGGCAAGGTAAAGCAAATTCCATCCACGTCTCTGGAAGAAACCACAGTGCCCAGCCATTTTCTAAGCCCTCCCATCCTCACTGGGCCTCTGGCAGCAGGAGTGAAAAAGAGGAGCACAGCACTGGGACCAGTTTGACAAAAACCGGCTTCCCACGGGAAAGTCTTTCTCCACGTGCAGACATGCTCCCAGGTGCCTGTGGCAAGGGGAAGGAAATGCCATACACTGACCTGGAAGAGACCACAGGGCCCAGGCACAGTCTGAACCCTTCCCTCAACCCGGCGGTTTTGCTAGCAGGAGTTCAACTCCAAGGAACACAGCCCGGAAACCCCTGGGGCAAAAACGGCTTCCAAGGAACAATAGGTGCTTGCTGTGGAAAACCTATGCAAAGTGGGGGTAGTCAGGTAACCAAATGCCACACACCCAGGTGTAAGAAACAACATTGCCCAGGCTTGGTCCAAGCCCCTCACGTCGTCCCTGTGCTTTTGGGAGCCAGAGGGACACCCGAGGCCCACGGCCCTGAGACCCGTTTGGCCAAAACCCGGCTTCCAACGGAAACAGTTTTCCTGAGGTGCAGACCCTCTCACAAGTGGTTGTGGCAAGGTAAAGCAAATGCCATCCACTTCTCTGGAAGAAACCACAGTGCCCAGCCATGTTCTAACGCCTCCCATCCTCACTGGACTTCTGGCTGCAGGAGAGAAAAGAGAGGAGCACAGCACTGGGACCCGTTTCACAAAAACCGGCTTCCCACGGGAGAGGCTTTCTCCACGTGCAGACATGCTCCCCAGTGCCTGTGGCAAGGTGAAGGAAATGCCATACACTGACCTGTAAGAGACCACAGGGCCCAGGCACAGTCTGAGCCCTTCCCTCATCCCGGCGGTTTTCCTAGCAGGAGTTCAACCCCAACGACCCCAGCCCGGAGAACCCTGAGGCAAAAACGGCTTACAACGAGCAATATGCTCTTGCTGTGGAAAACCTATGCAAAGTGGGGGTAGCCAGGTAAACAAAATGCCACACCCCGAGGTGTAAGAAACAAAATTGCCCAGGCATAGTCTAAGCCCCTCACCTTGTCCCTGTGCTTGTGGGAGCCGGAGGGACACCCGAGGCCCACGGCCCTGAGACCCATATGGCAAAAAATGGCTTCCCACGGACACAGTTTTCCTGAGGTGCAGACCCTCTCACAAGTGGTTCTGGCAAGTTAAAGCAAATGCCATCCACTTCTCTGGAAGAAACCACAGTGCCCAGCCATGTTCTAAGCCCTCCCATCCTCACTGGGCTTCTGGCAGCAGGAGTGAAAAGAGAGGAGCACAGCATTGGGACCCATTTGACAAAAACCGGCTTCCCACGAAAAAGTCTTTCTCCGCATGCAGACATTCTCCCAAGTGCCTGTGGTAAGGTATAGGAAATGCCATACACTGACCTGTAAGAGACCACAGGGCCCAGATACAGTCTGAGCCCTTCCCTCATCCCGTCGGTTTTGCTAGCAGGAGTTCAACCACAACGAACACAGCCCGGAGACCCCTGGGGCAAAAACGGCTTCCAAGGAACAACATGCTCTTGCTGTGGAAAACCTATCCAAAGTGGGGTAGCCAGGAAAAAAAAATGCCACACACCCAGGTGTAAGAAACAACATTGCCCAGGCATGGTCTAAGCCCCTCACCTCGTCCCTGTGCTTTTGGGAGCCAGAGGGACACCCGAGGCCCACAGCCCTGAGACCCATCTGGCAAAAAGCCGGCTTCCCAAGGAAACAGTTTTCCTGAGGTGCAGACCCTCACACAAGTGGTTGTGGCAAGGTAAAGCAAATGCCATCCACTTCTCTTGAAGAAACCACAGTGCCCAGCCATGTTCTAAGCCCTCCCATCCTCACTGAGCTTCTGGCTGCAGGAGTGAAAAGAGAGGAGCACAGCACCTGGACCCGTTTGACAAAAACCGGCTTCCCACGGGAAAGTCTTCTCCACGTGCAGACATGCTCCCAAGTGCCTGTGGCAAGGTGAAGGAAATGCCATACACTGACCTGTAAGAGACCACAGGGCCCAGGCACAGTCTGAGCCCTTCCCTCATCCTGGCAGTTTTGCTAGCAGGAGTTCAACCCCAACGAACACAGCCCGGAGACCCCTGGGGCCAAAACGGCTTCCGACGAGCAATATGCTCTTGCTGTGGAAAACCTATCCCAAGTGGGGGTAGCCAGGTAAACAAAATGCCACACACTCAGGTGTAAGAAACAACATTGCCCAGGCATGTTCTAAGCCCCCCAACTCGTCCCTGTGCTTTTGGGATCCCGTGGAACACACGAGGCCTCGGGCCTGTGACCCGTCTGTCAAAAAGCCGGCTTCCCACGGAAACAGTTTTCCTGAGGTGCAGACCCTCTCACAAGTGGTTGTGGCAAGGTAAAGCAAATGCCATCCACTTCTCTGGAAGAAACCACAATGCCCAGCCATGTTCTAAGCCCTCCCATACTCACTGGGCTTCTGGCAGCAGGAGTGAAAAGAGAGGAGCACAGCACTGGGACCCGTTTGACAAAAACCGGCTTCACACGGGAAAGTCTTTCTCCACCTGCAGACATGCTCCCAAGTGTCTTTGGCAAGGTGAAGGAAATGCCATATACTGACCTGTAAGACACCACAGGGCCCAGGCACAGTCTGAGTCCTTCCCTCATCCTGGCGGTTTTGCTAGCAGGAGTTCCACCCCAACGAACACAGCCCGGAGACCCCTGGGGCCAAAACGGCTTCCGACGAGCAATATGCTCTTGCTGTGGAAAACCTATCCCAAGTGGGGGTAGCCAGGTCAACAAAATGCCACACACCCAGGTGTAAGAAACAACATTGCCCAGGCATGGTCTAAGCCCCTCACCTCGTCCCTGTGCTTTTGGGAGCCGGAGTGACACCCGAGGCCCACGGCCCTGAGACCCGTTTGGTCAAAAGCCGGCTTCCCATGGAAACAGTTTTCCTGAGGTGCAGAACCTCTCCCAAGTGGTTTTGGCAAGGTAAAGCAAATGCCCTCCACGTCTCTGGACGAAACCACAGTGCCCAGCCATGTTCTAAACCCTCCCATACTCACTGGGCTTCTGGCAGCAGGAGTGAAAAGAAAGCACAGCAATGGGACCCGTTTGACAAAAACCGGCTTTCCACAGGAAAGTCTTTCTCCACATGCGGACATGCTCCCAAGTGCCTGTGGCAAGGTGAAGGAATTGCCATACACTGACCTGGAAGAGACCACAGGGCCCAGGCACAGTCTGAGCCCTTCCCTCATCCCGGCGGTTTTGCTAGCAGGAGTTCAACCCCAACGAACACACCCTGGAGACCCCTGGGGCAAAAACGGCTTCCGAGAAGCAATATGCTCTTTTGTGGAAAACCTATCCCAAGTGGGGGTAGCCAGGTAAAAAAAAATGCCAAACACCCAGGTGTAAGAAACAACATTGCCCAGGCATGGTCTAAGCCCCTCACCTCTTCCCTGTGCTTTGGGGAGCCGGAGGGACACCCGAGGCCCACGGCCCTGAGACCCGTTTGGCCAAAAGCCCGCTTCCCACGGAAACAGTTTTCCTGAGGTTCAGACCCTCTCACAAGTGGTTGTGGCAAGGTAAAGCAAATGCTATCCACGACTCTGGAAGAAACCATAGTGCCCAGCCATGTTCTAAGCCCTGCCATCCTCACTGGGCTTCTGGCAGCAGGAGTGAAAAGAGAGGAGCACAGCACTGGGACCCGTTTGACAAAAACCGGCTTCCCACGAAAAAGTCTTTCTCCACGTGCAGACATGCTCCCAAGTGCTGAGGACATAGTACTGAGACATATTTGGCAGAAACGGGTTCAAATGAAAAATATTTCTTGATGTGCAAACTCTATCTTAATTTGTTGTGGCAAGGTAAAGGATGTTCATATGCTTATTTGTAAGAAATAACAGGTCCCATGGACGGTCTGAGCCCTAAGATCATCACTGTTCTTTTGGTATCATGAGTTAAAACCGAGGCAAACAGCTGAGAAAATTTGGCAAAAACCGCCTTTCAGTGAAATATATTTTCTCTTTTGCAAACTCTATCATAATTGTTTGTGCCAATGTAAAGAAAATGCCATACGCTTATCTGTAAGAAACAGAAGTTTCCAGGATCGGTCTGAGCCCTCACATCATCATAGTGATTTTGGTAGCATTAGTTAATCCCAAACAACACGGTATTGAGACACATTTGACAAAAAACCGCTTCCAACGAAAAATATTTTGTTCATGTTGAAACCCTATCATATGTGGTTGTGGCAATGTAAAGAAAATGCCACACCCTTATGTGTAAGAAACAACATTACCCAGGAACAGTCTAAGCCCTAACATCATCACTGTGCTTTTGGTAGCATGAGTGAAACCCGAGGAATACAGCACTTAGACACATTTGGGAAAAACCGGCTTCCAATGAAAACTATTTTCTTAACGTGGAAACCCTATCACAAGGGGTTGTGGAAGGTAAAGTAAAAAAGCGGAGTTCCAACGAGAAATATTTTCTTCACGTAGAAACCCGTTCCTGGGCACTGTTGCTTCTTACAGATAAGTGTGTGGCATTTATTTATCTGGCCACAACCACTTACGTTTGGGTTTGAAAGGGAAGAAAATATTATTCATTGGAACGCGATTTTTGCCAAATGTGTCTTAGTGCTGTTTGCCTCCGCTTTAACTCCCGCTCCCAAAAGCACAGTGCTGATATTAAGGCTCAGACTGTTCCAGGGCACTGTTGTTTCTTACAGATAAGCGTATGGCATTTTCTTTACATTGGCACAAACAATTATGGGTTTCGGGTTCGGGTTCGGGTTAGGGGCTTGGGTTCTGGTTCTGGTTCTGGTTCGGGTAGGTTTCAGGTTCGGGTTCGGGTAGGGTTCGGGTTCGGGTTCGGGTAGGGTTCAGTTTCGGTTTCGGTTCGGGTTCGGTATCGGTTTCGCTTTCAGTTATGGATTCGGGTTCGGGTTCGGGTTAGGGGTTAGGGTTCGGGTTCGGGTTCTGGTTCGGGATTGGTTTCGCTTTCGAGTATGGATTCGGGTTCGGGTTCGGGTTAGGATTAGGGTTCGGGTTCGGGTTCAGGTTCGGGTTAGGGTTCGGGTTAGGGTTAGGGTAAGGGTTCGGATTAGGGTTCGGGTTCGGGTTAGGGTTCGGGTTCAGGTTAGGGTTCGGGTTCGGGTTAGGGTTCGGGTTAGGGTTCGGGTTAGGGTTAGGGTTAGGGTTCAGTTTAGGGTTAGGGTTAGGGTTAGGGTTCAGGTTAGGGTTCGGGTTAGGGTTCGGGTTCGGGTTAGGGTTCGGGTTAGGGTTAGGGTTCGGGTTCGGGTTCGGTTTAGGGTTCGGGTTTGGGTTAGGGTTCGGGTTAGGGTTAGGGTTCGGTTTAGGGTT